>NC_052350.1:8266781-8382950 GCF_009727055.1 Benincasa hispida
GATCGTGTCCCAATTTCAATTTCACATAATTATAATTACAGTGAAACACATTATACATTTTACATAAATTTTACATCATGCTTTTGAATTAAATAGAAAAGGGAGATTAGGATTTGAAGATAACTTACCCTTGAAGAACCAATTAATCTTCACAAATTCCTTCTCCAACCGATTACGAACAAATCTCAAAACGTGAACACCCAAAAATCACAGCAATCACCAAATCATTATTTGGTTGGACACCATCAAAAGTGAGCCTTCTGTATTCTCCTTAGGGTTGAGAATTACAAGAGTTGTGGGACCTATTGATTTTGGGAGAGGGAGGAAGATTTAAAAGAGATGAATATTTTATGGGAGAATTCTTCTGAGACCAAAAACTCACAGACACTCTGTGATGATCTTCTGTGAAGAAGATGAAGAAGTAATCGTAAAAACTTCCACTCACACGAATGATAATGAGAGAAAATAGAGGGAGAGAGTTACAACTTCCTCCTTAAGTAAATTCAAATAATTTATTAAATAAAATTATATATATATACCCACCTAATCTAGAAAGAGGCGTGAAGATGCTAAACATCACCTCCCCGATGACATTTAACATCTTACTAACCAACTTAACCTGTGCTTAAATCTGAACAGTTACACAATAATTCTTTAGTACATTTAATTTCTATTCAGTATATTCCATATTATGATATCCACAAACAAGTTTCATAAACTTTCTATCTCTTGTAATATACAAACCATGAACAAAGTTTAGACACAACGGAAACAATTTTAGACATTACACAACAAAACAACTCCTCTTGTCCCATACTCCCAAAACCATGACACGTAAGGTTCGTGATATGCAATCTATTTACAACAGTGCAAAGCCTACAATATAGCAGGAGACTCTTGTCGTGTGCAGTAAACAACTCAGCGTGTTTCCGGAACCTTAACGCTACCTGGGGGGGGGGGGGGACATAAAACATCGAAAGCATGAGCTAATGCCCAGTGAGTGGTAATCTAATATAAACATAAGTTATCGCTTTCATAACTAACCTATCATATAATATATATTAAACTATATGTTATGCTGAATATAACACATAACCTATAATTTTATATTGTATCAAATACAATATAATCTATAGTTTGAATTATCTCAATCATTTATGGTATTTAATATAAATCAAATTTATATTGAATTTAATCCATATAATTAGTAATTGAATTATATTCAAATATTTATTTCCTCTCATAATAATGTATCAAATACATTATATTAATTAAATCACATATAATTAATTTAAATTAATTATATCATATATAATTAATCCCTCAGTTAATTTGAACAATTCAAATTAATCCAAAATTAACTCTCAATAATCCTAGTTGAGCTACAGAGGGGACCTTATGGACCTGTAGATTGAAACTCCAATGGTATTTGAATAATTAATTAAACTCTTTTGATTAAATTACTCAACATCCATTAACTGCCTGACACTGCACTAAATACGAACAACTGCACTCTTCCCACTACAGATATATTTCTGTGTCCATTGGATATAACCAGTCAACAGGACAATGACCCTTCACAAATTGCTCGTAAGTACAACTAGACCAAAAATATCATTTTCCCCTTGTAGTTACATCTAACTCCTTAATTACCATTGATCCTTCTAATGAATAATAAGTCATAGTCCAACTATGACCCTACTTCCGCTCATAGCTTCTCTTGGATAAGAATTCCTTCAATTTATATCAGAGCCAGATTTTGTATTCCAAATTTATTGATGTATAGAATAGCATTTACATTCTTGGTGGGTAAAAGTATGTCTACATTTTGTTTAAGTATTAAATATGTTTGTGGGTGTGGCTTAATGGAGTATATGGGATGGTTGCCTCTAGTTCTTGAATTCTTTTACATTTAAAGTTAATTGTAAGGACCACTGTGTTTTGGGCATATTAACTTGCTATCGAGTATGTAATTCAAAGTGTTTGAGTCAGTGTGAATCGCTCGTGATGAAGCTTCAAGGCAAGAAGTTGTGTATTACTTCGAGGATGAAGAAGACCAAACGTTGGTCAGATTGTGTAAACGATGGGTAAATGATCGTTGAGTATGGGATACTCGGCTGCAAGGTGAATGCGTGCGCACTAAATGATCGTGTAGCTCAGCAAGCTTCATCGCTTAGTCACTGACTACACAATCGTGTAATAAAAGTTACTTAGTGATGCATTATTTTATAAGGTGAAAATATGGAATGAAATGCGGTGATGGAATTGCGTTAAGCAACAAGTTTTCTCAGTGGAATCCAAGTATAAACTCCACTGAGTTTCCTGGTAAGTCTAGGGTCGAACTCAGGGACTTAGGAAACGGTATGCGGTGGTAATTTTCAAGAAGACTTTGCGGTAACCGGTAACTCAAATAGTCGTTTGATGTTGTTGGTTGCGGTAATAAAATAAATAAATGCGACGGATTTGAGAAAATTTTGATTATGCAATAGATGCACTAAGTATGCGGAGGAACGTATTGAGAAGGTCTTTAACTAGCGTTACCTGGGAATGCATCCGACTATGCGATCATGCTACACTCATGCAACAACAAATCATTTTCCAATGCAAATGCGGTACTCCTAAGTCTAGGGCGCATGTGTTGAATGCAAAAGTGTCCATAGAGCTTATTCCTAAATCTCTACTCTTTTCCTATGCGATGATGCAAGATGCACACAAAGACAAGATGATAGCACCCAATCATATCCTATCTCTAGGATGCATGCGATGCGTTAATAGCAAACAATGCTTATTCCTAAGCTCCTATCTCTTGATTATGCGTTCTAATCTGACTCTCCCGAGCCTAGATTCTAACCTAACTTTTCCAAGCCCAGATACTGTCCTTAGATTATCCTCCCGAGTATTTCTAATGGACGAATGAAGCATACATAATACAAGATAATCACATAGAATGAAGATTCCTAGTTATACTAGTTAAATGCTTCTCAACCCATTCGATAGATTTAGCTACTCATGCATAATAAACAGAGAGTGAACAGATATAGAGAAGTAAATTCCATTTCTATAGATGAGTTTGAGTACAAAATAACAATGGAAGATAAGGATAGAGAGCCTGGTAGCAATCCCTTACTTCCCAAGGCTTTTACACTGTCAACTCTATTCGGTTCAAAAGATATTCCTGCTTCCGTAGAAGCTGGCCCTCAATCTGAGATTGAAGTTTCCGACACTCTCCCAAGTTCACCGAAACGATCTGTCAGCACAATCTCGCTTATCTCGCTTCCACCTTAAAATAAAAGAACATCTAAGAGCAAGGCTAAACTATCTAAGTATCCGAACTTGCTGAACTAGCTGAACCCTTTTTCTGAAGGTTGCCTTCAGTATTTATAGAGCTTCGGGGTGAAAGGCGGTTTCTCTCTTATGATTGCACAGATGGGATGGCTTTAATTCTCTGACTGATGCGCCGAATATTTTTCACTGAAAAGCTGAATGTACTTGTTATCGTTAGCAGCTTGTCAACTTAATTCAGATTCAACCGTCATCAGCTTTCTGTCCCATCGTGATTAATTATGCTTTTCACCCAGATGTGCCCACCAAGTTGCGCTGGCTCTATGCGGCAATCCTTCTTGAGCAGACGTTTGCGAGCACAAATCATCGTAAAGCCTTGTGGTAATGCTGCGCTCGACCATTAATTTCTTGTGATCGCGCTTTCTGCCTTGCATCAACACATATTCTGCATAAAAATACAAAAGTTAATTGTTTCTATGCGATGGACGCATGCGATCGAATGTTATAAACTTAATGCTTTTTGGACGCAATCTAGCATATTTTATCAACGTAAACCTTCATTGTTTAATAACTTAGCACTGTAATAACGTACATTTCTGCCCGTTATCACTTAGTGGTTATTCTATGATCGTCTAGACGATCATGCTTCATAGCAACGTAGTCGTTTATACGATCATTTAGACTTACTTGTTTTTAATTAATGCGCTAAACGATTGAGTGGCCTCATACTTCATCGCATTGTAAATGGTACTCGATCGTGGTTACTCACTCGGTTTACAAAACGATCAAGGAAGAATTCGCCCGGGCGGTTCAAGACCCAGTTTGCTCGATGGATTTATGTAACAGATAGAATTTAATTTCCGATTTTTTTTAGGCTATTCATCCTGGTCCATTAATGTGATGAATGTACATGAGATGTATGTTTTATTTTATGTCATATGGTATGCCATATAGTTGAAATCCCACATTAGGTTATGCATTGGTCATGCATCATCTCTATATTGTAAGTGTTATGATATAGTAGTTTGCATGATTTGAATTATATAAGAGCATGCTCATGCATCATATAATATAAGAGTTATATTTATGCATGCATTAAACATAGACATGCATCATCTTTATATTATAAGTGTTATAGTATAAGGATGTATGGAAGCATGTTTGCTTAGTACATTACCAAGTATATAAGAGTTATACATAGTAATGAATGGACATTGTATGAAGCATGACACATAGGTTAAATTTATAAAAGTTATAAATACCTAGTTATGCATAGCAATGTGAATGGGTTTTGATTGTTTCTTTTATAAGTGTTATAAGGAAAATTTGAACTAAAATAAATAAGAAAGACTTGCATGTGAACTTATGCTTGAATCATGGTTTTAAAAGAGTTTTAAAACTTGGTGGAGATAGATATAAGATCACGGTTCTAATAAGATTAGCAACCTAAGGTTTAATCTTTTAATCAGTTTAATAAGATTAAATTAACTAATAAAAGACTAAATGTGTAGCAAATCTATCTATAAGGGACTTTTTGTCTAAAATGGGTTCTGTCTAGGTTGGGGTGCTTAAGCTGACGAAAATGGAACACCCCTACTTGGGAACCTACTTGGAAAGGTGAATTAGATAGATTTGATGCATGCATGCAAATTTGAGGATAGTTCATTAAAGAGTTTAATAAGACTTGACTTGAACTTGTATAATATCAAAGACAAGAGTTTTTTTTTAGCAGATTAAACAAACTTAGATAAAATTAGTAGTCGGATGGTCTAAGTTAATGAAGCCCTAGGTAGAACATTCAGTGGGAGGTACTTGGGGTATATGATACTTCATTTAAACCTCTTCACATTTCTCAATTCTCCCTTTATGTTCACACCGTGAGATTTATCCTCTACCTCGTGGCACTCTAGGAGTGTCCCTCTAAAGGATGGTGTTTGGGTAGGTCAATACCAAGATGAATGGAGAGAATGTTCATAGTAAGTGGGAGCGGGACATGTGACAACATATCCCACGATCTCTCTCATTAGGTTGGATAACATTTCTGTGCATCGCCTCGAGGCACCCTGGGAGTGTCCCCCAATAGGATGGCAGTTTTGCACGACTCTTTATCTGATCTCCTATATAGGATAAGGTCGCTTTAGTCTCTTGTCCTAATCTGCTTTTTCCCTATGGTCTGTCTCTTATACACATCTAGATGTGTATAAGAGACAGCCCTAGGAGTGTCCCCCAATAGGATGGCAGTTTTGCACGACTCTTTATCTGATCTCCTATATAGGATAAGGTCGCTTTAGTCTCTTGTCCTAATCTGCTTTTTCCCTATGGTAGGCGCATTAGGGCGGGACTTTAGGGCTGAAATGAGGGGTTATACTTATGTAGAATTGTTAAAGGTTAACAGTTCTGGACCGAAAAATGGTGACTGTTAGGGTCAGTTATAAGAGTTGTTTTTGCCTAATGGTTGAGAGTGTCTCATCCCAGTGAAGAAGCATTTGATCACCCCACCGGTGACTTTTGTCCTGCCTCACTAGGGCATCATTGCGAAATAGATGTGTTTTCACTTAGGGTACATGGAAACTATTTTGCTAAAACTAAAATTGGTGTTAAAAGTGGTATTGCATAGACTCATTAAGTTTGTTCTGTTTTCAACAACGTTGGAATGGCTACAACCATATTAGCACTATTAAGCGCCAAAAAACTGACTAACGAGAATTATGCTAGTTGGAAACACAAGATCACTACTATTTTAATCATCGATGACTTGAGGTTCGTCTTTATGGAGGAGTGTCCTCCTATTCCACCTCAGAATGCCACTTGAAACGTTCGAGAGGCTTATGAGAGATGGACATGAGCGAACGAGAAGGCTCGAGCTTACATCTTTGCCGGTCTTAATGACATCTTGGCCAAGAAACATGAGCCTTTGGTCTCGACGCGTGAGATCATAGAGTCTCTGCGGGGAATGTTCGGACAACCATCTAGACAGCTCAAGCATGAAGCTCTGAAATTCATCTTCAACTCTAAAATAGAGGAAGGCACATTTGTTCGAGAACATGTTCTGAACATGATGGTCCACTTAAATGTGGCAAAGATGAATGGGTCACGCATCAATGAAGGCAGCCAGGTTAGAATCATTCTACACTAGTTTCCAGATAGCTTCCTTCCCTTTGTCAGTAACGCTATACTGAATTAAGTAGACTATACCCTTACAACTCTTTCTGAAAATTAAGGAGAAGAAGGTAGGTGAGGTAAATGTTGTTTCATCTTTGAAGAAGTTCCATCGAGGTTCAACCTCAACGACTAAGTTTGCACCTTCTACTTTTAACACTTCCAAGTGGAAGAAGAAGAATGGTGGTAAAGGGAAGGAGAAGACACCTGCTAACCCACAGCCTATCACCCAGCGGGCCCAGCACCAGTTGACAAAGGAAAGTGTTTCCATTGCAACTAGGATGGGTACTAGAAGCGGAACTGTCCTCGCTAGATAAAAGAGAAGAAGAAAGCTAAGGCCAAGGCAAAACAAGGTAAATATGATTTACTAGTTTTGAAAACCTATTTAGTAAAGAATGATGATTCTGCTTGGATTATTGACTCTGAGGCCACTAATCATGTTTGTTTTTCTTTTCAGGAATTAGATCATGGCGACAACTTAAGGCTGGAGAGATGACAATTCAAATAGGCACCGAAAAGTGTCTGATTGAATGTAAATATACTCTTCACTTTGAATTGAATAAAGTGTTTATCCTTAAAGATGGTATTGAGATTTGTTCAGCAAAACTGGAAAATAATTTGTATGTGTTAAGGCCGTTGGCAACAAATTCCCTCCATAACATAAAGATGTTTAAAATTTTCGTAACTCAAAATAAACAACAAAAGATTTCTCCAAAAGAAAATGCCTAACTTTGGCACCTTCGATTAGGGCACATCAATCTCAATAGGATTGAAAGGTTGGTGAAGGATGGACTTCTAAGCGAGTTAAAGGAAAATTCTTTATGTGTGTGCGAGTCATGCCTTGAAGGTAAGATGACTAAAAGACCTTTTACTAGAAAAGGTTATCGAGCCAAAGAGCCTTTAGAGTTAGTGCATTCAGACATTTGTAGTCTGATGAATGTACGAGCCAGGGGAGGCTATGAGTATTTCATCACTTTCACTGATAATTACTCTCGGTATGGGTATGTTATTTGATGCAACGGAAGTCTGAATTCTTTGAAAAGTTTAGAGAGTTCAAGGCTGAAGTTGAAAACGCATTGGATAAATGGATTAAAACACTTCGATCAGATCGGGGTAGAAAGATTTTGGATTCAAAGTTCCAGAACTATATGATAGAACATGGAATCGTTTCCCAACTTTCAGCGTCGGGTACACCTCAGTAGAATGGTATAGCAGAGAGGAGAAACAGAACCTTGTTGGACATGGTTCGATCGATGATGAGTTACGCTTCGTTACCGGACTCGTTTTGGGATTTTGCAGTGGAGACTGCAACTTATATCCTCAACTGTGTTCCTTCCAAGAGTGTTGCAAGAACACCTTTGGAGTTGTGGAATGGGTATAAAGCTAGTTTGCGTCTTTTTTGCATATGGGGTTACCCAACATGTGCTTGATGCTAATCCAAAGAAACTGGAACCATGTTCCAGGTTGTGTCTCTTTGTAGGCTACCCCAAAGGTACATGAAGGGGTTACTTTTATAATCCTAAGGAAAATAGAGTGTTTGTGTTGACGAACGCTACCTTCCTTGAGAAGGATCATATGAAGGAGCACATTCCACGTAGGAAGATCGTGTTGCTTGAACTTTCCAATGAAACTACTAAAACTTCAACAAGAGTTGTTAAAGGGTCTGCTCCGTCAACAAGAGTTGTTGATGGAACTTCATCTGGTAGGTCAGTTCCACCTCAAGAGTTGAGGAAACCTCGACGTAGTGGAAGGGTTGCAAACCCACCTGTTCGCTATATGGGTTTCACTAAAATCATGGCTATGGTAGCCAATGGCGAGGTTAAGGATCCGTTGTCTTATCAGAAGGCAATGAAGGATGTTGGCCGGGATGAATGGGTCAAAGCCATGGATCTCGAGATGGAGTCTATATACTTCAACTCAGTATGGGATCTAGTAAATCAATCTGATGGGGGTAAAACCTATCGGTCGTAAATGGATCTATAAGAGGAAACAGGGTTTCGATGGGAAGGTGCAAACCTTCAAGGCTAGACTTGTGGCATAGGGTTATACCCAGGCGGAGGGAGTCGACTATAAGGAGACTTTCTTGCCTGTTGTCATGTTAAAGTCTATCCGCATCCTCCTATTTATTGCCTCATATTATGACTATGAGATATGACACATCAAGACTGCCTTTTTGAATGGTAATCTTGAGGAGACCATTTATATGGTGCAGCCCAAGGGATTCATAGCCCAACTTCAAGAGCAAAAGGTTTGCAAACTAAATAGGCCCATTTATGGGCTGAAACAGGTGTTTCCATCTTGGAACATTCGGTTTGATACAGCGATCAAATCGTACGAATTTTACCAAAACATTAATGAGCCTTGTGTCAACAAAACATTCATCAACAATTTAGTAGTTTTCTTTGTGTTGTATGTAGATGATATCCTACTTATTGGGAATGATGTAGGTTTATTGACATCAATTAAGAAATGGCTAGCGACTTAATTCCAAATGAAAGATTTGGGAGAGGCTCAGTTTGTTCTCAGTATTCAGATCTTTTGGGATCGAAAGAACAAGATGCTAGCACTGTCTCAGGCATCGTACATTGATAAGATGTTGCTTAAGTATTCAGTGCAAAATTTTAAAAGGGGCTTACTGCCTTTCAGGCATGAAGTTACATTGTCTAAGGAAATGTATCCTAAGACACCTCAAAAGATTGAGAAGATGAGACGGGTCCCTTTCACATCTGCCGTTGAAAGTTTGATGTATGCGATGTTGTGTACTAGACCAGACATTTGCTACATTGTGGGGATTATCAGTAAATATCAATTTACTGATAATCCTTAACTAGTAAAAATTGGCTAAGTATAACCCAAGCATTGAAAGTAAGGAAATTGACTAAGTGTTGTCCATGTGTTTGCCTTGCTCATTTAGAGGTTATTTGGGGCGTTGAAGGAAGCCAATGTGTGGCCAAGAGAAACGCATGCAATGTCTTGAGAGGTTAGAACAACGCATGTGGCAGCCAAATGTATTGAGAGGTTAGAACAACGTATGTGGCAACCTCAAGTTGCGCATCCAAGGGCGCTGGACGTTGGATGCGTTGGATGCAATGGTTGCGACAATACTACGTGCACATGTCGCGCAATGGATGTGATGGATGCGATGGACATGATGGTATACGTGAATGCGGCCGAAGGAAATGCGTTGGTAGTATACGGTGATGCGGTGCAAGGGCATGCTGTGATGCGAGGGCATGCAATGATGCGGTACGAGGGCATACGGTGATACTACGCATGTGGTAATGCTAAAGTGTGCGGCCAAAGGTATGCGATGGTATACGGCAACACTATGCATTGGTGTCACACGGTGATGCTATGCGTTGATGTCATGCAATAGTGTTATGCGTTGGTGGCATGCAGCGGCCTTGCTACATGAGAGTGTGTAGTCGAAGGCATGCGGTGATGCGGCCTATGGTATGCGTGTATGCGGCCGAAGGAATGCGTTGGTAGTATGATGGCATGCGGCGATGGATGCGATGGATACGATGGATGCGGCAGCCTTGCTAAAGTATGAGCTAGGCGATGGAATGAGCTAAGGTGGACGCACGGTGATTTTTCTTTGCGTTGTTAAGGCTTACAGTAACAAGGTTCATGAGGTTGGTTGCATTGGTCATAAGGGATGCGTTAGTAAGAACCTAGGTGATGGTGAGCTATGCCATGAGGTGTTGAGTTGAGAACCAAGTCGACCCAAAGGTTGCTATACGTTGGTGATGTGCTATGTGTTGGACATCCGAGGGCTTATGGACGTATAGGACAAGCTAGTAGTATGCGTTGAAGGAGTGTTGGTCATTATCCTAGTTAAGCGCATATAGGAAAGGTAAGCCATGAGAAGGAGAAGGATATGCGGCTAAAGATGAGCTTGCGAGCATCTAGCATAAGTGACCGAGTTACATCAATTAGATGTGCAAGGAAAGATTGAATGAATGCATGTGTTGGTTGATGGTGTCTGGACATAGTTAGGTTGCGGCAATTGGATGGGCGCATTTGTGGTTAGATGACTGCATATGAGGTTAGATAGATGCATGCAAGGTCGTCATCCAGACATGTGACTTTTTGGGAAGAAATCTTATGCCTTAAGCAAATGAGGTGGATGCACAAGAAGACATGCAAAATTAAGCATTTTGTGCTGGCTAAGGAAGAAGAAGACACCTTAGATTGCGGTGATTGAAGGTTGCGTTGATAATGTAGGGAAGAGACACTTGGACATGCGACCAAGTAGGAGGTGTCGGCCTTAGAAAGAGTATGGATGCTTATAAATAGGGTCAAGGACTTCTTTTCAGATCACAATTCAAAAGACATTAAGAAGAGCATGAAAGCTAATTAAACTTTACGTTGATAGCAAATCCATGCGTCGGTCATAAAGCTTCCAGAGGAAACGCAATTAGACAGTGAAATCTGGAAACAACATCAAATTGGGACGAGGAGTTCTCCCAGTATACTCTTGTGTTTAGAGTGATTTCAAAGCCACCTGAAAGCTCCGCGAGTCTAGTTTTTGGGGTAGGGCTGCCAAAGAAGAAACTTCAAGGGATCGGGCTGGAAACTGAGAAAAATGCAGAAGGGTCAGACTGTCGGGTAAGCTTGGGTCAGTCTTGAAGATTTTGTGATTCCGACCAAACCACAAGAAGTTCTGAGTTGATATTTTAGGGTAAGTTTCCTGAGATATTGTAGAGCATGTTTGTAGAAGGAAGTATCTCAAAATAAGGCCTAGAACTAAGAGCAATCTGAGTTTTAAATTGAATCTGGATTTTAGGGGGTTCAAAAGGGAGCCCGAGGTAGACAAAGAACTTCTAGAGTGAAAAGTTCCTAGACGACAAGGTGAATGACTAAAATATTTACAATTTTTTAAAGAAACCATGTTTTAAAGAAAGATTATTCTCATGCCAGCTAGTTTTACAAAGTAATTTCCAAGCAAACCATGAGTTATGTTTTAAACGCATGCCATGTATGAAAGTTTATTGAAAAACTATTTATGTGTGTTTAAATACACCAAGCATGCGTTAATATCTTTAAAGACATGTTTATGCGGTATGCTTTACATGCTTTAAATAAAAAGTTATTTTATGAATAGTTTTACTTGAAACGCGATACCGAAGGACATTTGAGAAGGTATCCGACCAACTTGATACCGATGGACATTTGAGAAGGTATCCGAGCAGCTCGATACTGAAGGACAAGTTTAGAGAAGGTGTCTGAGCAGAAGTACCTAAGGTATGATGGTACTTAGTTTGGCCACGTGCACGTAGGTAGTTAAACTCAGAGATTGAGCAAAAAGGTTCTCTCTTGACTAGCAGTTGACGTTGGGATTTAACCACAACAGGGTTATTCTCAACTAAGAAACAATTTTAATGTTTTCTGATAAAAACAACTTTATATGTTTTATGCTTGGAAAATGTTTATACAACAGTACAAGGTTACTATAGAAGTTTTATTTCAGTTTAATCTTTTTATTGAGACTATTGCATGAGAATCAGTTATCTTTCTTAAGTCACTCACTGGGCTAGCAAGCTCACCCCATTTTCAAATGTTTTCCTTTCCCCAGGTAGCGGTCAAATCCTCAGAAGATAGCTCTGCATTTGCTTTGCCACTAAAGGACAAAGATATTGTAACCCATCTGTTTAGGTGGTTACTGTAAATATCGTACACATGTTACAGTTGTTCATATAGGGACTAGGCTTTTGGGTATCAGGACTTCTGAAACTAGTAATGTATTTACTCTAAATATGTTGTGCTTTTGAATTAATAAATTTTGGCCATAGAGGCATTCGCTGTATATGAGTTATAAATTGGTATCAGAGTTATTTCCGCAAGAGTTATTAGGCAGTAAGTGTCAACAAAAGAGTTGATAACTGCTGCAGTCATGTCCTTTCCTAGGCTCAGAGGGTAGTCTGGGAAGGGGTGTGACACATCACCCTGTATTGTGATAATTGGAGGAAAATGATATAAATATGATTTATATCAATTAAAGAAGAAAAGGATCATGGTTTAGATGTTACATATGATGTGATATTAAAACTGTAGGTTACAAATATAATATGATAAGTTAGTTATTATATTTATTTATAATTAAAACAATTATGACATAATTGTAGGCGGTTTCTCCTTTAACCGTGCGTGAAAGTGGGAGGTTGTATTCAGTTTTCATAACTGAAGGATAAAATGATTTTTTTCCCGTAAGAAGCACTTCATTAAGTACATTGTTAATCGTTTAGCTCGCGAGAGACTACACGATAACCTTCAATATTTTTTCTAAACGATCGTGTACACGCGCCATTCTAAACGATCAGGTAGTTTTTTACTAAACAATCGTGTAAGCGATCACACCTGATTTCCTAAATGATCATGTACCTGCTGAAATTTTCACATAGTCTATGCCATAGACACTACACTCTCCCACTTTCTTGGTCGTTGAGTTCGATCGTTGTTTCCTCAAAACCTTTACCAAATCCAATAGAGCTCATACCTTCTGGATTCTCACTTTGAGAATACCAAGGTTACTAAGTGGTGGTGTCCGAAAGGTTTCCTATTCGTGGAGAAGATTGTCCGTGATTGACCAAACGATTGGGTAGACGATCATAGAGACATCGAGAGGTTGTTGTTCCAGACTCCACAAGAGCGAGAGAAGGTCAGAAGAAAAGTTATTCAAAAGTAAGTCTATCATTCCTTTTGTATTTATTTATTAAAGCATGTCGTAATTTGTTCTGAAATGCATAAATAGTTTGTATGTTTGTGAATGCTTGTAATTTTGTCACAATGATTTGAAACGATCTTACTTTCGCTCATAGGTTCTTTTTTATAAGAGTTCCTTCAGACCCAACCCCTCTCGAGCCAAGGGAGGGTGTGGTGCCACATTGTTCAAGTCTCGAAATCAGGAGAGAGCAATTTATCTACTTACCCCAATATTAGGGAATGAATGAATTCATATTGTATAGTTGTGTTCCCAGCTCCCCAATCAGATGAATCCCAAAATGGTAGATATAATGAATCGGCAATCTGACCACCCTCACCCTTGCAAATCAAAGTGAAAATTAAAGGACCACCTTCATAGGCAGGAGTTCACAACTCACTCAAGATTCAGGTCATATTACCTATGGTCATCCTTGTGAAATGTAAGTCTTTATTATTAACAGCGTTATATGAGAGACTATTCATTTCGTAGTCTGATCATATTCAAACCCTTTTGTATAGAACACCCTCGCTCACATGTCTTTACATGAATGATCAGGATCAGATCATTTATAGAACTTTTCAATAATTGTAACATCTACAAAATGGGTCGTAGTCGTAGTGTCACCAAAATAAGGTACACAGCCTTATCCATCTACTACAGACCATTTAAGTTATCTTTTAAACGTGATCTACCTGTATGTCTCTGCATACATGTTTAAGTTACAGAAGATAACCTTGGATGTTAGTTTATTGGTTTGTGGGTTAATGCTACTAAATGTTGAATAAAATAGCTAAGAGTTTATTAAATAAATAAATTGTTTGTACACTACAATTACAAACTACAGGGCCCATGAGATTTAGGACATCAACCTCAATAATCTTCCACTTGTCCTAAAGTTAGTGAATGATCCATAATTCTTTAAATAATCTTTAATCCTTTAACCAAAACCAAAACTAAATAAAAAAACTCAATAGAAAACAACCTAAACCAATAATCCAACGTGAAATTCATGCTCTGTTACCACTTGGTGGCAAAAATACTTTAAATCTATATCGAATAGATTAACCTTAGGATCATTCATGCCAAATTGATAAGAATAACATATCAGATTCTATTGAAAAATTAATGATGGATATAAATCACATAATAGGACCCAATTTAATAAAATGAGAAAAAATATCAACCCACATACATAACCCATATTTTAATTATACTTACTATTATTTAAATACATCTAACAAATCGAATATGTAAAGAAGAGAACACGAGGGAATAAAAACGTGAACGTAAACATGCAGGTCGAAATCTAGAATCTAAATAAAAAAAAATTAGATTGAAGCAAAAAAAAAAGTAGAAGAAGAAGAATTAATCAGAGATCTACTAAAAAAATAGTTCATATCTAAAAGATCTAAAAATACAACCTTAAAAAAAGAGAGAGAGAGAGGGAAAAGAGGAGTTGAGGAAGAAAATGGAAAATAAAACCCATACGAGCCAAATAGAGAAAGAAGAGAGAAAATGAGAAAGGTGAATCAGACGACGAAAGAAGAGAGAAAATGAAAGAAGAAGAGTAACTGTGAAGAAATGCATGAGAGAGAGAAAAACGAAAAAGTAATGAAAACACATGGGAAAACAAGTAAGCAATGACAATGTTTGGGAAAATAGGAGTGGTAAAATAGTGGGTTACTAAACCAACCATTTTATTTTCATCAATGCAACAAACAAGAGTCCAAACATTTTTATCCACCTTATCCAATTCAGTTGGGCTATCAAATGCCTCCTTATTGAACAAAATCTACTTTTGTGTCATTGTTCGTATCAACTATGTACCCGATATATATGGTATAATTCATATAAGAAAAATATTTTTAACGACTATTTAAATGAAAGCGAGTTTAAATGTAAAAATTGCAATATTTACTTATAACGAGGAAAACAGTTTCTTAAAAGAGAAAAAAAAAAAAAAGATAATGAGGTAAATGTTGAATGAGAAATTTTGGACCAATCACAAGTCACCACGTCGTTAAATTAACAACGAATTTCTAAATCATTGACTTTAGGTCCAATTAGAAGTTGACACATGTCCCGAATTGAATTGAAGACAAGTTTCAATGACGTCACACAGATGAATCAGACGAGATTAAATCGGTCCAATTTGATATTACTATTTGGGCTTAAAGTCCAAACTACAAAAAAAGTTGAATTGGACCCAAATTCCAGATCAGGCCCAAAACCAACTAATTGGGCCCAAGGGTCAGGCCCATGGACCAACCAACCCCACGAAGCCCACCTGAGAACTCTATAAATAGAGAAGTTCTCTTCATTTGTAGAAGGGGGCAACATTTTCTACACTCAGAAGACCTAAAGAGAATTCACCAACAAGTAGAGGACTCCCAAGACTCCTGAAGCTACACTTCTATAAGGCAGAATACCTTTGAAGACACAAATACTCTTTCAAGACTTCTACTTCAAGCTTCCAAGACTCCTGAAGCTGCATTCCTATAAGGCAGAAGACCTTTGAAGATACAAATACTCTTTCAAGACTTCTACTTCAAGCTTTTAAGACTCCTGAAGTTGCATTCCTATAAGGCAGAAGACCTTTGAAGATACAAATACTCTTCCAAGACTTCTACTTCAAGCTTCCAAGACTCCTGAAGCTGCACTCCTATAAGACAAAAGACCTTTGAAGACACAAATACACTTCCAAGACTTCTACTTCAAGTTTCCAAGACTTCTGAAGCTGCACTCCTATAAGACAGAAGACCTTTGAAGACACAAATACTCTTCCAAGACTTCTACTTCAAGCTTCCAAGACTCCTAAAGCTACATTCCTATAAGGCAGAAGACCTTTGAAAACACAAATACTCTTCCAAGACTTCTACTTCAAGCTTCTAAGACTCCTGAAGTTGCACTCATATAAGGCAGAAGATCTTTGAAGACACAAATACTCTTCCAAGACTTCTACTTCAAGCTTCCAAGACTTCTACTTTAAAAACGTTCGGTGCTTTCCTTCTCCAAGTCAAGCATATTCAACCAACTGAGAGAGAATCAGAGGATCAAGTATTAGAGATCGAACCACATCGCATCAAATCAACTCCAACATGGACACCAACTTAAGTTCAACTCCACAAAACACGTTTCTCCGGAAACCTCGTGTGAACAAATTGGCATGCCCAGTGGGACCTCTCTACCTCTCATCCCTCTCTCGTCATCCGAGTCAACAAATCTACAAATGGCACCAAAGAAAGTTGCATCCCAAGCTATCGTCGCAAGCAACACTTATATAAGATTTTTCATCACGGAGGAAATCTGGGGCCAGCTGATGGAATTTCCTAAAGGCGGGATCGTCATCAGAGAAAATCCCTTGTTTGAAAACTATGCTTCTGTTACTGATCTATCAGAGAAAGAATCACATTTTGATGTAGTGTCTGTCACGATGACTGACGTAACGACTGAGTCGACCATGGCAGAGATGGAGGTAAAGATAAATCTCCTAATGAAGGCTGTAGAGGAGCGAGATCATGAAATCGCTGCTTTAAAAGATGAGATACAGGCTCGAGATACTGCTGAATCAAGTCAATCCCCAGCTACAAAAGCCAATGACAAAGGAAATAATGTCTTGCAAGAAAGTCAGCCCCCACAATCCACCTCTGTTGCCTCCCTGTCAGTTCAACAACTCTAGGATATGATCACAAACTCCATAAGAGCTCAGTACGAAGGACCGTTGCAAAACTCCTTTATATACTCTAAGCCATACACCAAGAGAATCGACAACCTCAGAATGCCAGCTGGGTATCAACCTCCAAAGTTCCAGTAGTTCGATGGAAAGGGCAATCCAAAACAACATGTTGCACACTTCATTGAAACCTGTGAAAATGCAGGAACTAGAGAAGACCAGCTAGTCAAGCAATTTGTTCGTACCTTGAAAGGAAATGCTTTTGATTGGTATATTGATTTGAAGCCAGAAGTGATTGAAGGTTGGGAACAACTAGAAAGGGAGTTCCTGAACCGCTTCTATAGTACAAGGCGTATTGTTAGCATGATGAAGCTGACAAACATCAAACAGTGGAAAGGAGAGACAATCATCGATTACATCAATCGATGGAGAGTTTTAAGTCTAGATTGCAAAGATAGACTTACTGAATTATCTACAATGGAGATGTGCACTCAAGGCATGCACTGTGAGCTTCTCTACATTCTACAAGGAATAAAACCTCGTACGTTTGAGGAGCTGGCAACACGCGCTCATGATATGGAGCTGAGCATTTCCAATAGGGGAACTAAAGATTTCCTAGGCTCTGAAGGGAGAAAATACAAAAATGATGCCAAGGGCACTGAAAAGATCATGGGTAGTGCCACAAAAGAATCTATTGTCGTTCATGTGACCCTGCTGAAATTTTCCTCCAAAGGAAAACAAACAAAATTTGAAAGAAGGCACAATGAGGGCGAGAAGCGTCGTCTAACTCTTAAAGAACGACAAGAGAAGGTTTATCCATTCCCCGACTCTGATGTGGCAGATATGTTGGAGCAACTACTAGAGAAGTAACTTATTCAACTACCAAAATACAAGTGACCGAAACGAGAAGGAAAAATAGATGATCCTAACTACTGCAAGTATCATCGGGTCATTAGTCACCCAGTTGGAAGGTGTTTCGTGCTGAAGGAATGAATTATGAAGTTGGCTCGTGAAAAGAAGATTGAGCTAGATTTGGATGAAGTATCTTAGACAAATCACACTATAGTAGCGGTGACTTCAAATGTTCTAATAATGTCTGTGTCCCATGCTTAAAGACAAAATCCGATCTAGTTTGAAGAATTCGAGCCTATAGTTGTTCGGTTCCAACGAGAGATTTAAACAGCAAATTCCGAAAAGAAAGATGAGCTTTTTAAAGATGACAACGAAGGGTGGATAATAGTGACTCATCGAAAGAGAAGACAACCAAACTCCACCCAAAAAGAGTCGTGTTCCTATCGAAGCTATAAAAGAAGAAACAAGACTCATAAAAAGAAAGGCAAAAAGATGACATGGAAGCCTAAGCCTGCTAAGAAAGAAGACAAAGAATTCCCTCAATTCCGACAGTCGGCAACTTCGGCAGAATTTCTCCCAAGAAGCTTTCTCAATAATCATCCAAAGAAAGTATCAGAAGTTATTGCATGTCACAATGTCGGCATTGTGGAAGCCGACAACAATCATGTGACTGCTGAAGAAGTCGAGAACTTAGAAGAAATGAAGCAAAGAACTTCTATCTTCGATCGTAATAAGCCTTCAAGTGCTTGATCTTCAGTTTTTCAAAGATTGAGTATGGCCACGGTAGGAGAAGAAGATTCATATGCAATGACTACTTCTGCTCGAACTTCAGCCTTCAAAAGGCTAAGTATATCTACATCAAAGAAAGATCAACCTCCAGCATCTGCTTTTGATCGTCTCAAGACAACAAGCGATCAACGTAAAGGAAGGATGAAAATCTTGAAGCCAACGTCATTCCATGAAGAAAACAATGACGAAAAGATTCACAGTCGTGTCTCTTCACGCATGAAGAGGAAATTTTCTGTTGACATAAGTACAGAAGGTTCCTTGATAGTGAAGCCAAAACTCATCATATTGACAAATCCTACAAATGAAAAGAATAATCAAAACCATGATGAAATAAGAGCTTCTGAAATTTAAATGAAGAAGCTCCTAATCGCAAGAGCCTAAACTGCATGATGCTTCTAGCCCGCATGAGCTTAAAATGTGAACGGCGCCAAAAAAAAATTGTATGAACTACGTTACAACTATCACCCTTTCATTATAAAGGGTAAGTAGGCAACTTAAAGAAATTTAAGTTCAGTCGCGCATAAAAAGAAAAAAAAAATCTCTTTGAACTACATTATGACTTGATCCCTATGACTAAGAAGGGTATGTAGCCAGTTTGAAAGAAACTTCAAGTTCAGTCCAGTTAAAAAAAAAAAAAATTGAACTACGTCATGATTCGATCCCTTTCTTTAAAGGTACGAAGGAAACTTAAAGAAATTTAAGTTTAGTCCATCAGAAGAGGTACCACAACCACCTAAGTATAATACTACAAGATTGATGTTGATCATCCCCATCAAAGAATGACACTTCAGATTGAAGATGTTCATAGCCCTATTAGGGACAACATAATGGGTTGAAGATGTTCATCCCTCGTAAGGAGCCAACACAGTAAATAAAAGGCACACACGTGGAATGCGCTTCGCTTCCTCTTTAAAAGTAAACTTATAACACTCCTCTATCTTCAAGTTTAGAGCTCCATCGATGCTCATCTTCATGCTCAAAGTCACAAAGTCAAGCTACTGTCCAAAGCTCAATGCTTTATCAACTCAAATACGAAGAATTTTTCGATGCTTTGTCAAACTCAAGTGCGAAGGTCTCGTCGATGCTTCTCCTCTTTAAGTTAAAAGGCTCCGTCGATACTCCTCATCTTCAAGTTCAAAGGCTTCGTTGATGCCTCTCCATATTTAAGTTCAGAGGCTTCATTGATGCCTCTCCATCTTTAAGTTCAACATTGGCGTGCATGGTCCCACTTCCATCTTCAAGTTAAAGATCGGTGTGCATGACTCCGCTCCATCTTCAGTTCAAGGTCGGTGTGCATGGCTCGACTCCATATTCAATGACTCGGTCTACAAAATCATGACGCAGTTTCGCTTCATCTCTAAACTAATGACGTGGCTTCACTTCATCTTCAAAGTCGTGGCGTGGCTTCGTTTCATCTCCAAACTAATGACGCGACTTCTCTTCATCTCCAAGTCGTGGCGTGCTTCGTTTCAATCTCCAACCTAATGACGCGGCTTCACTTTATCTTCAAAGTCGTGGCGTGGCTTCATTTCATCTCCAAACTAATGATGCGGCTTCGCTCATCTCCAAGTCATGGCGTGGTTCGTTTCATCTCCAAACTGATGACAGCGACTTCACTCCAATCTTCAAAAGTTGTGGTGGGTTTCGTTTCCTCTCCAAAATATTGGTACAACTTCACCTTTTCTCCAAAATTGGTTGACTTCGCTTCCTCTCCAAAAATGTGGGTGTGATTCCACCTCATATACGAGATCAAGTTTTGGTTTGGTCTAGCTATACTCATATGCGAGGAAACTCTGGTTCGTCTGGCTCCGCCTTGTACGCGAGATCGACTCTAGCCAACTTGACTCCGTACAAAATCTTGATGGCACATTCTTTCTCTCAATCTTCAAGGTTTGATGGCATATCCGCCTCATCTTCAAATACTCAATGGCAATATTTCCTTATCTTCACAATTTTGATCAAGGAGTAAACATAACAAGCAAACTTTTCGAGATCCTCCCTTAGGGTGATCAAATGGGAGAGTTATGTTGCCTTTACGAGGCCCTTCCCTGACGATCAGGATACACGAAACGGCGCTATAATGGTAGACCTTTCCGAGATCCTCCCCGAGGGTGATCGAATGGGAGAGTTGTAACCTATTGGTAGGGCCCTCCCATGATAATCTAGATACACGAGCAGTGCTACAAGGTAGACCTTTCCGAGACAATTCCTAGGGTGATCGAATGGGAAGAATTGTAAGCCTTTGCAGGCCCCTCCCATGACGATTAGGATACAAGAATGGTGCTACGAGGCAAACCTTTCGAGGATTCTCCTAGGGTGATCGAATGGAAAGTTGTAAGCCTTAGCGGGGCCCTCCCATGACGATCAAAGAATGCACGAATACGAGGAAGAACATGCACACCAAGGAGCGGGCACAGGGACGTGAAAAAACCACCCTGATTACTGATGGTCGACAAGATTTAAAAAAAAAAAAAAAAAAAAACTCTTGAGTTATGCTTCAATTCTTACAAAGAACAAGAAATGGAAAGTTAGTAAAATAATAATAATAAAAAAAATAAAAAAATAGAGCAAAAAAAAAAAAAAGGAAGCTCTAATTCCCCATCCTTCCTTCTTTATCCCTTCTCCTCACTTACAGCTTCCTATTGCAATCCAAGTCTGATTGACAAAGGATGAAGGACGTAAAGAACGAAGGAGATCAACATTACAAGATGAAGAAGGGCATGCATCCTCCAATATTTATATAGCTAAGTTCGATGGAATTTTTTCTACTAATCAGTTGAAATCTGATAAAATCACGGGTTACATGAACTGAATACTGTTTATTTTGTTGTGGAACTTCGATTCTTGTTGAAATTAGTTAAGAGTCAACAAAAAAAAGATCATGTTCGATTGGAGGCTGTCTGAATTAGGGGTCACGGTGGAGTTTTAAATCCCCAGATTCAACGGCGAGGAGTTTTGAGCTTAAGACTTGAGAGAATCTGACATATAAGCCAGCAGTATGGAGAAGAAATCTCGCTAAGGCTGGTATAGCTAGCCACAAAGCAGACGACTGCCTGAGATAAAAAAAATTAATATAATAATAATAATAATAAATAATAATAATTATGGAAGAATCTCGCTCGAAATCCTCTCGCTGGTGTCCGTCTCTCCATATCATCCGCTCGAAATGCCCTCGCTGATCTCGCTCTTTCTCCTCGCTCTCTCTCACTTTCTCGCTCACAATCTCGCTCTCTCCCACGATCTCGCTTCTACTCTTTGATTTCACTCTCTCTACTCTTGCTTTCTCTCGCTTTCTCGCTCACAATCTCGCTTTCTTCATTGTCGCTCCCTCCCACAATCTCGCTCGAAATGCTCTCGCTAATCTCGCTCTCTCTCCAGTGTCGCTCTCTCCAAAATCTCGCTCACTCTACTCTCGCTCTCTCCCACGATCTCGCTCTCTCCAGTGTCGCTCTCTCCAAAATCTCTTCCATTTAAGTTCAAATTCATATCCTTCAAATTGGAATTAAAATCAACTTTTATTCCAAATCTCAGTCTAAAGCTTCTAATCCAATTTTTTATTCTAAATTCAAGCCAGCCAAATCGGGTGAGATAAATGTCAAATCCGTCCAAATTAAAATTTGGCCATATCCCAATTTTATTAATATTTGAATGGTTAACCTTGATATTGAGTTATGAATAAAATGTCGAGTCAAAATTGGTTATATTCCAAATTTTATCTCAAATTTAAATCAACCTTAGTTTCTATACTCATTTCCAAGTAAATTGAGCATATCCAAATTTTTATCTCAACCAAAATTGATCAAGATTCAATTCACCCCAAATTCTATTCCGAATTCGAATTAAGTTAAATTAAATTTGCAATTAAAGTGGAACATAAATCCTACTTTAGTCAAATTAAAGTTTACTTAGCGAAAGTGTGTCAAACGAACAATATTCAAATCAAAATTTTGAGCTAAATTCTCATATTTTGATCATAATGATGCACCAAATTAAAGAAGTCAAAAATCATACTTTGATCTCAAATTACATTTTTTTCGAGATTCATCCCCCCATATACGTGCATAAATCTCGAAAAGGGGATTGTTGAATGAGAAATTTTGACCAATCACAAGTCACAACGTCGTTTGCTAAATAAACGAGCAATTTCTAAATTCATTGACTTTGGGTCCAATTAGAAGTTGACACATGTCCCGAATTGAATTGAAGACAAGTTTCGATGACGTCACGCGATGAATCAGATGAGATTATCGTCCAATTTGATATTACTATTTGGCTTCAAGTCCACAAAAAAAGTTGAATTAGACCCAAATTCCAGATCAGGCCCAAAACCAACTAATTGGGCCCAAGGGTCAGGCCTATGGACCACCAAAGCCCACGAAGCCACACCTGAGAACTCTATAAATAGAGAAGTTCTCTTCATTTGTGGGAGGGCAACATTTTCTACACTCAAAAGACCCAGAGAGAATTCACTAACAAGCAGAAGACTCCCAGACTCCTGAAGTTGCACTTCTATAAGGCAGAAGACCTTTGAAGACCACAAATACTCTTCCAAGACTTCTACTTCAAGACAAATACTCTTCAAAGACTTCTACTTCAAGCTTCCAAGACTCCTGAAGTTGCACTCCTATAAGGCAGAAGACCTTTGAAGACACAAATACTCTTCCGAGACTTCTACTCCAAGCTTCCAAGACTTCTATTGCAAGAACGTTCGGTTCTTTCCTTCTCCAAGTCAAGCATATTCACCCAACTGAGAGAGAATCAGAGGATCAAGTATTAGAGATCGAACCACATCGCATCAAATCAACTCCAAAAATAACACCAACTTAAGTTCAACTCCAGTAAAGATTATCATAAATGTCAAAATATATAATAATGAATAATAATAAAACAACAATATATTTCTTTAATTTTTATCAGCTAAACTCACTTCCGTAAAAATTGTCAAAAATCATTCCTAAAGTATGATGGTAGTTGTAATTATAACTTTAAACTTTCAGTTTTTAAAATTGAACCCTCATACTTATATAAATGTTAAAATTGAGTATTTTTTTTAGTACAACTAAAAAAGGAAAATAGCTTAAGAAACAACTAAATAAGAGTGAATGACATAATCCATTGGAAACCAATGATAGATTCATAGAGATGGAGCTCTCTTGGGGCATCAACGAAAGACTTAACCTCATTCGCAAAGCTATATTTCCCAACCAAAAAATTTCAAAGAATTTTGGAGTCAATTTCGACCCAAAGAGGGGAGAACTAGCTTCAAGAGCACTGGAGACCCCACTAAACATGGCAACGACCTCGACAAGATCCATGGAGCCGAGGAAAGTGACTTTCCAAAACAAGCATAATACCACCACATAAATCATGAACAATAACACCAATACCCATTTCGCTGTCTAGAAAAGGCCGCATCAGAGTTCACCTTAAACACGTCGAGGGAGGGGTTGACCAATGGGAGACCTCCTCAACGAATAAGGGAGGATGACTCAAATGATTTGAAGCTAGCACAGATTGACGATCGATAGATTCCACTAGATTTCTCGCCCACCGAATAGGATAGAAAAAAAGGGAGATAGGGCTATCAAAAGCCAAAAGGTTGGGAAGATGCCAAATGACTTATGCAATGAGGATAAAGATAAAATTGGGTCAAATTGGACCTTCAAATTTACATAATTGTTTAAATGGTAATATTTATATAAGTTTGAAGAACCAATTCTTATCATTTGTGGGTCTAATTTCTATAATAATTTTAAGTTTGATAGTCTAATTTTAATTCTTATAAAAATTTAGGTGCTAATTTTTACTATGGAGAATTTGAGGGTATGATTACTTTTGTAATTTGCCTATGTAAATTTCACAAAATATTTTGGTCTGCCTTTGTTGGCGCGTATTACTTCTCTTTCGTGTTTGGTGCTCCGCCCAGTTTGAGAGGTTTCTTCCACTCACCATTCTTCCGATCGCCGTCTACAGTACAATATATCGTTTACTTGCATCTGTAACAATGGTTGAAAAACCTTCTAGTTCTTCATCTACTCTCGTTGATCATCCAGTTGTAAGTTCGAAATCAACCTCATCTGTCTGTTTCCTCCCGGCTTTCTCAAGTTCGATGTTCTACAGTTTCTAAATGAATTGGAGTATTCGGGTATCTTTACTGGAATGTTATTGTTTAGGTTCCAGGAGACGTGGTTCTCGATCTCTCAAACATGGCCAACGAGACCATCAAGCTTGGAAGCGGTCTTCGACAGGTTTCTGTTAGGGTTTTCTTTTTCTTTCTTTCTTTCTTTTTTCAATGTTTATGCGTCTATTACATGTTTTGCTTCCCTATTAACAGCCATCAGTTTCCCTAGCGTAAGTTTGTGACCCGACAATCAAATGTTTTTTCGAATGTCGTTCAAGTTTCGGCAATCAAAGTTCGCTTTGTTGTAGTTACCTTTGTTTATTTATTTATTTTTTGTTATCTTTCAGGACCAGGATGTTATTTCTGTCTCCAAAGTTGGAAAACTGAGGTTATCGAAACCAAACAAATATTGGGTTGAAAGCTCACAGAAAAGGGTAGGTAAATGACATTGTTCAAATTGACATTGGGATCCTTATATTGTATGTTCTTTCAGCTAGCTTTTGAATTATGGACTTCAACGCTAGTTTCGGGGTTTTCTTCAATTGAATTGATATTAATATCATTCTCGCGTTAATTTTAATGCAATGTTCTGTTTTCCAGTACGTGCCATGTGCGGAAGATTGTGTTCTTGGAATCGTGCTTGACTCTAGAGCCGACGTAAGTGCTGCTTTGTTTTCTGATTGTCATGTGTGGATGGTTGTGGTTTGACTGGTAACCATATCTTCTTCTTCTTTTTTTTTTGTGGGTGGTGGTGGTGGTGGTGGTAAGAAACTAGGCTATCATTGAGAGAAATAAAAGAATATATATGGGCATACCAAAAAGGGAGTTTGGCCCTAACTATAGAAAAAGACTCCAAACCAGAAGTACAAGATTCAGCTCATAATTACAAAAAGGTTTAGTGACCGATGTCCACAATGAGGTGTTAAAACTTGCTTCCTCCCAAACTTCCTCACCACATCACTCAATCTCTCTACAAATCCAACTTTCAGTCTAAATGTCTCACAAAATTGCAAAGGAAGTAGCATGCCACAAAAATTTGCCCTTCTCCTTGAAGGGAGGAGGGTTTAGAAGCACTTCCTCCAACAAAGTCCTGCTATATCTAATTTGAACCTGACAAACACCAAGTGATTTTATGCAGTGTCTCCAAAGGCAGTGAGCAAACTAACTATCCCATAACAAATGATCAAGGTCCCCCTCACGCCTTCTTCAAGGAATGCACCATTGTGAGAGTATCCATGTCTAATTAGTCCCATGATACTAGGGAAGAATTTGATAAATCTCGATTTATAGTAACGGTAATAACTAATGGAGACTCAAGAGGTCCCCTCTCCGAGAACCCTCAAAATATGAGTCCCAAAACAAAACACTAAAGGCATACCCTTTCCTCTCTCGGAGACACACTTAAAAGGCTATCCTGTACACAAAACACTCAATGCACCCTCTACCTAACTGTAACACCTATGCTCCACAAAATCACAGCAGACACACACCCAAAAGCTTTCACAAAGACGCCCACTCCTCACATACAATATCTTTAGACTTCCCTATTTTCCCTTTCTAATTTTTACCTTGGTAACTTGGAATCTATTAGATTTTTGTTCGATTACCTTTTAAGTTATCATTTTATAATTCTTTTTTTTTTTTTTCCATTGCAGAATTTTCTTGTTGACATAAAAGGTCCGTCATTGGGCTTTCTTCCTGTTCTTGCATTTGAAGGAGGAACTAGGCGTAACATACCCAAATTTGAGGTGTGCATTATTTTGTGTATACATTCTTGGTATTTTCACCATATGATCTTTCGATATAGTTGCTCCTCGGTCTTCCTTAGAAGTTTGATACTTTGTCAGTTCATTTATTATCCTGAGAGGTTATGCTTGAGTGTTTTTTTCTTCCATTTTTGTTGAGTACTGGTGGGGGATGCAAGGGTGGTTAAGAAATATCCTTCACTTCATTTGTAATCCCGAGAGGTTATGCTTGAATGTTTTTTTCTTCCATTTTTGTTGGGTGCTAGTGAAGGAAGCAGGGGTGGTTAAGAAATATCTTTCTTTGCATGTCAATAAAAGGTGTAATGTCTCACCTTTTTTAATTTGGATTATTTTCCTTCGCAATCTTCTTGTACTTATCCTCATTTGGAGAGTTATATTCCAAGTGTATTCGGTCCAAGTTAACAGGTTTCACTTTTCTCCTTAAACTCGTCCTATTGATTCTGTTTTGTAGATGGGTGCCCTGCTTTACGTGCGGGTAGTGAAGGTAAACCCTGGAATGAATCCCGAGTTGGCATGCACTGATGGTTAGTTAACTTTTTGTCTCTACACGTCCAATAAATTGTTTGAAAGTTGATACAGTCTCCATCAAAGAAATATATTAATGGTGCTGTAAACTCGTCCTCTGAAGAGGGTGGGCACGGCCTGCATACATACTCTATGCAAGTTCATGTTTCTTTTCAGTTTTTGTTTGCTATTGATCGTATATCTCACTTGAGTGTTATTTTGCTTGGTATAGCGAGTGGGAAAGCAGCTGGATTTGGCCTCCTAAAGGATGGCTACATGTTTGAGTGTTCAACTGGCTTATCAAGAATGTAAGCTAAGTTGGTTTTCTTAATTTTTCTTTTTTCCCTTTTTAAGTCATTCTTCTGATCATTCATTCCCATTTTTTTATTTTATCCTCTATTCTAGGCTTCTAAGTTCTCCCACATGTCCAATTCTTGAATCTCTTGGGAAGAAGCTTTCATTCGAGACAGCAGTTGGTTTAAATGGCCGAGTTTGGGTATATATTTCTTCAACCCCTACATTTTTTATTGCTAGGACTTTATGGGTTTACTATGCATAAATTCTCTTCCCATAATTCCTTCTAGCACACATTTTAACCTTCTGTTTTCTTAAAGAAAAACTTCCCTTATCTGACAGTCATATTAGATGGTTGGAAACTTGGAATTATTACTCTCCATTCTTCACTCTCCCCTTTTAATCTCCAACTTAACTCTTCTTTGAAACTTGAAGATGTAATTTTTGAGTTACAAAACACTTTTGGGCCCGACTTTCATAAAAGTAACAATTTAGTTCATGAACTTCAGTTGATAACAATTTAGTTTCTATACTTTCAAATTTGTAACAATTTAGTCCCTAAACTCTAGTAAGTAATGGCGTAGTCCCTGTACAATGTAGTCTCTATCGTAAAGAATATTGATACGATATGATTTAATGAAATTTCTTATATGTGTAGATTGATAAATTGATTAAAAATCAAATTTATATATAAACTATAAAGACTAAGTTGTCATGTGATAAAAAATGACACTTAATTTTGATGAAAATTTTTACAATGGGGTTCAATCATTCCAAATTGTAAAATATAGGGACCAACTCATTGTTTATTAAAATTCAGAGACTAAATTGTTATAAATTTGAAAGTACAAGGACTAAATCATTACTAATTGAAGTTCAGAAACTAAATTGTTACTTTCATGAAAGCTTAGGGACCAAAAATGTTTTTTAACCAAATTTCTTCTGCCGAGCTTACTTATAAATAGCATATCTTGCTTTTCACATCTATACTTTCAGGTCAATGCCGAATCTCCGTCCACGACCATTGTTGTTTCAAATGCAATATTGAACTCCGAGACTCTGTCTGGGGTCCAACAGAGAATCATGGTGGACAAACTCCTTAACAATTTAAAGCTGTCAAGTTAGTGTTGTAAACTTCATGGTTAGAATTCTTTGTTTGTTAAACTACATTTTTAGTCATGTATTATTTAGCTCGAGTTTTACTTAACAGTAATTAATCAAATCTTTTCCTCTTTGCAAAATTGAGAAAGATGCTGATTTAATTATATTCATTTACTCTCAAGTTAAATGGCTATTTGGTCTACTTCTTATGGAGTTATTGTCTATTTGGTGTACAACTTAAAAAATAATTAAAGATGGTGATTTTGGATTAAAGAAACCATATTAAATTTTCATAAATCTATTTGTTTAGGTAAATACGCCTGGAGGGAGAAAAGTATATAACTACTCCAATTTAATACCACTCATTTAATTATGTTAAATTGTTCAATATCAATTGTATCAGAATATTGAATCATTGTGGGTAGCCATTGAGACCTTTGAATAAGGTTGGTGATTTACATAAAATATACATGTTTTAGGTTAAATTGTAAATTTGATTCGATTTTAGGGGTTATTTATGAGAATTTTATCAAATTAAGGAGTAAAGTTTAACTTTTAAAATCATAGAGATTAAATTCTAATTTTTTCCAAACTATTGAGACTAATTTTGCCATTTAATCTAGTTGATTCACATAAAATATTAAAACTGTGTAAGTGGTGATTGTACAAAACATTAAAATTGTATTGAGTTCTCCAGCAATTTATATGTTGTAGAACATTTATCCTACATTGGTTCGAACTTTTGTGATATTAATATTATTTGTTAAATTTCTAAGTGTTATAATAATTCAAATCAGGGCATTTTTGTGGAGAATTGCATTCACACATCAAATTATACTTCCAACAATAAGGAAAAATCTATGAAAATGAATTTTCTTCATAAAAAGTTTCATATTGGCAAATTTTAGGTCAAATACTATTAATATGGACCATATATACATGGCCAATGAAAATTCACACTCTTTGAATAAAATCCACCTAATAAAATTTAAAAATGTGAGTTTTATATTATAACTACATGAAAATATTTAGTTGGTTAAACATGACACAAATGTTTTTTCTTTTTTTTCTTTTTTCTTTTTTCTTTTTTGTGAAAATAGATTAAATGAAAGTAGGAGAATTTGAACTTCGTAAAGGAGGGATGGTATGTAACAATTACACTGATTAATTAATTCAAGCCAATAAATTTAAAGAATAGTCAATCAAATATGCATTTTTTGATGTTTTGGGGTAAAAAAGAAAAAGTAAATGGCACTTAAAAATCCTGTAATTTCGAAGGAAGCCAACACGAAAACATCCTCGAACTTTTCATTTATTAAAAAAAAACAATTTTGGAAATTCGCCAGGATATTCCTTCCATTCTATTTGGTGGGACTGGGCGTAGTGGCCGTGGGACATAAAAAATTATGATGGAATAAAAGAGGAGCCGAATATGAATTTATATCTCTAAAATTTGGAAATATATCAATTTATATTTTAAATTAAAAATTATATCCATTTAAACTTGAAATTTTGGAATTGTATCAATTTAAAAGGGGTAAATATGAATTTATATCCCTAAACTTTGGAATTGTATCAATTTAAATCCTAAATTAAAACATTTAAACCTGAGATTTTGGAATTGTATCAATTTAAATCCTAAATTTTAGAAATTCTATCAATCTAAACCCCTAAACTAATAATTATATTAATTTAAACCCTAAACTTTCATGAGTATATCAATTTAAACTCTTAATTTTCATAAATATATCAATTTAAACCTTGAACATTTATAAGTGTATCTAAATAAAATATAATGGAGAGTTTAAATTGATACAATTATGAAAGTTGATTTAAATTGATACATGATAGCTTGTAGAAATACAACTATTGGAGCATTTTACTTAGAATTATGAGGCAGCCTTTTACTTAGAATCATGTGTTATTTTGCGTCAAAACGTCTATTTTGTAGTTGTCGCAGGAATCGATCGCATGCGCTGATCCCAAGTTATCGCAAAGTTGATCACATGCATTGATGTTAATGAAGGCAAGTTGATCGCATGAAATGCCGCAATTACAGTGATAACCATGATAAGAGGATGATCGCAAAGTGGGTGGTATGCTTGATACTTCATAAGAAACAATCATGAACGCATACCTCGGGAGTATCAAAGAGATAAGATCATTATGACATTTTCACCTACTGCAACAGGAATGACAGTGATTCAGAGCGGTATTATCAAAGTTGTCGGCGTTTGAGCTCTATAAATAGGGCCTTGAAGCCCAAATTCAAAGTATATGGGACTTCTGCCTTGGGTATATTCCTGTGATCACAATCGAGAGTATGAGCAAGAAAGGGACTACTCCATCGCCCATTTATTGCACCACCGACAGCCTTGACACACATCTGATGGAAGCAAGAGATCGCCTACATCTAGCCATCCATCTCTCTTCTCACTTCTATATTGTATTACATTTTGGCTTAAGACATGAATACATTTTGTAATCAATGCTTCTCTTTAATTCCTTCAACATCATTTTCATCATCTTCTTCTACTTGATCATCTTTTTTCTTTCACTGCAATAAAGTAAGTGCAGCTTGCAAGAGTTATCGCATACTCAATCATGCGGCATAGAGATATGATGCATGTAGCAAGCCACCAAGAGGTATGCGTCACGCGAGTATAGTGAGTCAATGTTGTTTGCTTAGTGCGAGGCTATCACAATGCTTGTCTGTGAGCGGAATAGTTATAACCAACTGCTCTAGAGGATAAGTAGTGAAACCTACTAAACAAAGTAAACAGTTTTCCTAGAGATAAGAATAACCTTATGTTCAACGCAAGCATGCATTATAGAGATATAAAGCACGTGGCTGACCACCAAGAGGTGTGCGATGCATTAGTGTGGTGAGCTAGGATTACTCTTGTGACCAAACTTAAGGACTTGGTGATATCTCCTCCACAACCCTACTTTTCCATGCATCTTATTACACGTTAACAGTTGCCGCATCTCTACCGATTCTCATAGTCAAACTTCAATTGTTCAGTTTGTTTAGCTAGAGTAGGAGTAGCACATAGTAATCAGCTTCTTTCTTTTTATTTCTATTCTCCGCCTCAAACACATTACTTTACAAGATTATCTCTTAGTTGCAAATCCCCATGTTCGACCTCAGATTATCCTGAGAAACTTGTGATCTCGTTATACTTGGAGAGAGAGCAATAAAACTTCAGACCAATGCATGATCAGCGCATGACCATCAACGCATATCTATTAACTCACAAACAAATAAAACTTTTCCTCCTACCATCAACACATTTATAAAAATTCAGATGTTAAATTGATACAATTATTAATTTGAGATTTAATATAATTTTCAATGTTCGAGATTCAAATCGATACAATTATTAGTTTAGAATTTAAATTTATAGATTTGCTATTTATCCCATTACTTTTTCTTCCGATTTTCCACCCAAAATTTGCAAAATAAATAAATAATAATGATGATAATAATAATTCACTCTTCGAAATTCGCAAAATCCAGTCTCTGCCTATACCCCCAGCTTTCTTCTGATATTTCTTCTCCTTCCTTTTATTATCCTTCGAATTATCTTCCTCTTCTTCCTCTTTATCCCTCAATTTCTTCCATCCAATTTCTCCATTCCTTCAGTCCTCCTCTCTCTCGTAGTTGCCTTTCTGGGCTGAAAGCGTTTTTGATGTGCAAAACTTGAAGAAGGGGCTTCCATGGCGGCAACTCAATCTGCTCCTCCTCCTTCGGATGATGATAACCCTCAGAATTCAGGTCTGAATTTGATTCCCTTCTTGGTTTCTTTTTTCAATTTAGTTTCACTGTATTTTGTGTGGTTGGTCTGGTCAATGTTACTGTGATATGACTAAGTTGAAACCTCGAGTTTCGGTATCGGTTTCCAGTATTCTCCTCATGTAAGTATTGACTGAGGTTGGTGTTTGTATCAGCTCCTGCTCCAGTTCCTGCACGAGCTACGATTGAGGATCATGGAGATGCGAAGGCGGAGGTTGATAAGCAAACCTCACCGCCATCGGTGTTTGTGAACTCTGAACCAATGAGAGAGGATCAAGTGCAAAATGCTGTGAAATTTCTTCAACATCCTAGAGTAAGAGGCTCTCCTGTTGTTTATAGACGATCATTTTTAGAAAGAAAGGGTCTTACAAAGGAAGAGATTGATGAGGCATTCAGGCGTGTGCCCGTAAGCCAATTCTTTTACCATTGATTTGTCTTATAGATTGTTGGTTTATTATCGATTCCTTTGATTATTTTGTATGCTGCCCCTAACTTCTGTTCGCTCATTATTTTTGTGTGTTGGGGATGTCAAAACAGGACCCGCCATCTAATTCTCATACTGCTACTGTGAGTCAAGGTGATAATTACTTCGAGGAATAAAGTAGAACTCTCATAATTTATTCAGTCCTCTTTCCCTTCCCCGCTTTCTTTCATTTTATTCCTCTTATTGTTATGTCTTCAGAATTCTTGAGTTGCCCAAATTCATTAGGTTTTATGTGGTTATTCGTGAACAGATGGACAGGTGAACACAGTTCAGCCACAGCCCTCTACGCAATCTCTTCAACCAGTTGCTGCTGTCACTCCTCCTGCTGGTGGTGAATCTCGTGTGGGGACCGTCGCACGGTCTAGATTCCATTGGTCACATGCCATTCTCGCAATAGGAGTATTGGCTGTTTCAGGTGCTGGAACAGTTGTAGTAATCAAGGTAACTTTTATATTACTCCTATTTTTTGAAGGGCCAAACATTTCATGACTATGCTTGTTGTTTCTGTACTTTAAAGATTTCTGGTATTTGAATGTCTTGACTGATAGGGCTGAGTGCCCTGTTAAATATGACTCTATTTTGTCAGGCAAAGGATAAACTCTATATCGGGAAGTTTTCTGTTAATTCTAACAAAATATTCTCTGTATCAGAATTCTATTATTCCTAGGTTGAAATCTTGGGTACGTAAAGTTGTATTGGAAGACGATGACGTTGAGAAGAAAATAAATTCAAAACCAAGTGCAGCCGAGGAAGCAGCTGCCGCTGCCAAAGCTGCAGCAGCAGCAGCATCTGATGTGGCAAAGGCGAGTCAAGAGATGCTGTTTTCTAAAAATGAAGGTGGTCTTAGCTATATTCTTCTGCCTCCTAATTCCATGTCTAATTTGGACTGACAAGTTGGTAACATGAGGTTTTTCAATAACTTGCAGAGAAAAAGAAGTTTGAGGACTGTTTTGACTTGTTGGTTGCTCAGCTTGGGCAGATGAAGTTGATGCTGAAGGCCATTGAGAAATTGGAAGGTACTACAGCCTAGTTATCTGAGAGAAGAGTCTCTAATAAAGAAAAATGGAACTTTTGTACCAATATGCAAGTTTCATAATCTTTTACTTGGATGGCATTGACATTGATATTTAGCTTTTAAGTTCATGCAATGTTCAACATGTTTGTTTTGTACAGTAAATTGGTTAGAACATATTTGCAAATGACATTTCAGTTTCCAAAAATATTGAGTTTTCCTGATAAGTGTTCCTAATTCCTTTAAAGTTATCAGCAAAGAGCACAAATGGAAGGGCTTCTTTATTGGTAAAGGAGATAATCAAATTAGCACCATGAAATATATCTGCAAATGATAGTTCAGTTATCAGAAATATATTGAATAACTAATGAATACTCTTAATTCTTTTACAATAATTGGTAGCAACCACGTACGGAAGAACTACTACCGTTGAACAAGAAGATTATCGAATTACTCCCATGAGTTCAAAGGTGAGCTAATAGTGGTCATTGAATGAGCAACATTTGTCTGGCATGTGATGATATTTTTGTTTTATGGTATCTGGTCTCCATTACTTGCTGAATTTGACCTCCAATTCATTTTAATACTTTTCAGCAACCATATTCCAATGGCAAGGTGGACCCTAGCTTGCAGTCAGGTTGCTATTAGCAGTTTAAGTGCTGTTCTAAATGTGTGGTGTTTTTTGTTTTGAAACACAAGAATCAATTTGAAATGTCTAAATTTTTTATGTGCAGCTACACCTGCCAAACCTGTTGAACCCTCAGTTGCACCACATCCCAAGTCTTACATGGAGGTAATGTAATCTCCCGTGTCTCTTCTGGACAATAACTTTATTTTGTCCAAGATTATGTTTCCATGTCAAAGCATGCTATCTGCCAGGTAGATATATAAACTTACATAATCTAATACTTCAAGAGAAAACTCACTACTATTGACTGATTTTCATTGATTATGAACACTTGTTTACAAAATAAATTGGCAATTCAACGAAAATTTACCTCAGATGTGAGAATTTGATTGAACAATCTGCAGTTTGCTACACTATGTTTTGACCTACATTAACAAGCCGCAATTACCTTTATGGTGCAGTTAATTACTTATTGATAATTAATTATTGCTGCTGGTTGCTGATGTGTTCTATAGTATCTTGGCTAAGTTTGTTGTGCATTGATTCAGACCTTCTTGTTGTTCTTATTTATGTGTAGATCATGGCCATGGTCCAGAGAGGAGAGAAGCCATCTAATATTAGAGTAAGTTATTAATTGATTTTTTATTTTATTTTTTTTGGTAGAATAGAGCTTTGGCTTTCAAATTGGTTCCTTACCCCCTCACACACGCACATCATTAGTATCAAATCTGACTTTTCCTTTGGGTTTCAATATTTGTAATTCCTCCAACAAGGCAGGGTTGATATATAGTTGGTCATATTGGAACTTTTTAGGAATGACATTACAATTGAATGGTTGTGTCCGTGGATAAAATTAATGCCGAAAACAGAGTTTTCCCCCTTTTTTTCACTCTTCTTTTAAAGGAATCAGAGAAATGAAATTGACATCTTACTTGGGGGACTAAAATTGTAATTGTGCATGGTTTTTTTTTTTTAATTTTTTGCTCAAACTCTTGAACTCCTTGTGAGCTTTGTTCTAAGTCTTTTAATACTGGCTTCATTGCAGGACATAGATGATTTACCTCCCAACCCAAATCAACAGCCATCAAATCCTCGCCTAGCTCCTAGAGCCAAGGTCTTTTTAGTGAAAGTTTTTCTTTAGCTTTTTCTTGTCTCTGATGTCATTTTGGTTTCTAGCCTATTGCATTGCAAAGAAGGGAGAATGGTACTGAGAGTCATTCCTCACTAAACTGACGATTGGGAAAATGGTTCCTAATTTGGGTGCTCAATTCAACATCGGAAATCATCTATATTGATTCGTTTCTCTTAGTGGCGGGGAATGGTTCCCTTTTCCTCTTTGTAAATGTCATAAATCTTCTTGTTTGTTTCTTCTTCTTCATCTTTTTCTTTTTGAAAAAACATGTCTTAATTCTGTCATATGTGAAAACTGGCTATGCTTCACCCAAAAAAGGATCTAGATTAACCATAACTAGAGACTTCGGACACATATTTGTTTTAACTGATTTCTTGTGAACTAAAACAGTAGAAATATTTACTAATTTTTCTTTTGTGTGTGCATGTAATAATAGCCTTGGGAGGTTGGTACGCAAAACAATCCTGGCTTTTTCCCTCAGTCTCAAGAAGATGCTGGTTTGAATTCCTTGGTACAAAACAATGGTGTGACTTACGAAAACGATAATGCTTCAGTACCTTGGTGGCAGAAGAGAAATGTTAATATTACAGAGGTCGAGAATAATGAGTTGAAGGTAGGCTCTTCCAATGGTCTCTATGCTGAGAAACCTGTTCAACGTGCATGGGTTCCTCCTCAGCCACCACCTGTTGCATTGCCAGAAGCAGCTGAAGCCATCCGAAGGCCAAAACCAACTTTCCAGAAAGAACAGTTTACTGACGAGCCGTTAGCAACACAACCAAATGTAACCGATGAGTTGCAGAAGGCCACAAAAATTTCTGAATCTGGGGGAGCATTCGATTATGAGAACTTGGGAGTGAGCTCAAGTGAGATACAAGTGGAAGATAGTGGCTCTGGAGGACAATGAAATGGGTTAGAGTATTATAAAAATCACGTATGATCTGGAGTTATAGTCTCATGAACTTCCTACTAAATTCATAGAAATCGATGAAAGGATGCTATCACGTTTCCTGAAAATGTTTGTGTACTTTGTTGACTGTGCCAAACAATAATCCCGTCTTATTTTCCCTTTATAGAATAAATTATTACACAACGTATTTGATAGTACACATTGATTTTTTTGTTCATACCATGTCCCATATCTGGATGGATAGTTACCGGTGTTGAATCTGCTTTCAGCGGTCAAACCTGTATTTCTATGTGCCATTCTTTCTTCATTCTGTATCTATGACTTTCCCAACTGCAGAACTCTAAGAACCTGAAAATACTGACTCCTCTGGTTCTCGAGATCCATACGCTAGATATTTTGATGTTCCATTCATCTAATACAACTTGGCTTGAATTTTTTTTCATCCTTTCTGGCAAATGTAGCTTTTACTTTTTTGCTCAGCTAACAACAATAACAAAACAAAACAAAACTTATAATAAGATGCTCTAATTGTTTACCATCAAAGATTCTGATAATTAGAAAATTAGATGTCAGACCAAACATCCAAAGAGACGTTAAAGTGAATTATAGTCGAAGACTTTTCCTAAAAACTTTTGACGTCCTCAAGGATTCATCTATCTTTTCGAGCCCAATAAACTAGAAGATAGAAGTGAATACTGTTGAGCCAAAAGGTGACTTTCTTCAGGAAAAGGAGGGTGAAGAAGCACATCCTCCAGCATGATTTGACGTTTGGAGTTAAGTTAAACCAAATCTTCAAAAGCTTCTCCAAAACACTCCAAGCAAGATGACAACTCCAAAAAACATGATAAAGATCTTTCAATGCCTGCCTAATCAACACATCTTCTAAGGCGCTTAAAACTAGAGGTAAAGATCTCCCCCAGGATACCAGCCAGTAGATTTCATCTTAGAATGGTGTAAAGAGAGGGGAGCAGGCGTCGGATGAGAGGGTTGGGCAATTGAGAAGAAAAATGATTTGCAAGAGACAGTATTTGAAGAATGTAGGGTCCAAATACAAAAGTCGCTAAAATTTGGATAGACACCATGTTACAACGAGCAAAGATATGTTCATATACCCAGGATCAGAAAGAGACCTCCTAGGATGAAATTAATGAGAAGTAGAGGGAAAGTTAATGTTCTAAGACGAAATACAATTAATGAAATCATCTTCCTTCCGAGAAAGATTGTACGAGTTGAGATCATTGCCAATCTGGTGATCCTGGAAAGTTACTGTTCTAAGACGAAATACAATTAATTAAAACATCTTCCTTCCGAGAAAGATTACGAGTTGAGGTAATTGTCAATCTAGGGATCCTTTGCTAAGAAAATGCAAGGCCATTCACAAAAAACAGGGAAACCTCGTTAAATGACTTTGCATGGACTCTTCAAAAGGCCAACATAACATAAGTATCCCAAAGTTTTTAATAAAGAACTAAGAGGTCATGGTTTCAATCCATGATGATCACATATCTAGAATTTAATATTTTACGAGTTTTCTTGATACTCAAAGGTTGTAGGGTTAGGTGGGTTATCTTGTGAGATTAGTCAAGGTGCATGTAAGTTGGCATGGATGTTCACTAATATAAATAATAATAATAATAATAAGTATCCCACTTGGAAGAGTAACACTTAAATCATCACCTACTTGTGATGACATTATGGTATAAAGTACCAAAACTCTAAAGCGACTTATCTAGAAGGCCGATGTTACTTTTTGCCAGGTTCTTGATACTTAGCTCACCTTCATCACATAGACTACCTCGCTAGATGAGACCCACTGCTCCTTTCGATATCCTCCAAAAAAAGACTGCATAACCCTCTCAAGCTTGGAGCAAAGCAAAACCATATTTCTAAACAAGGAGAGAACAGTTCACCATCAATACCGACTAACGAATATTTCTCCCTATTCACCTTAAAGACGATAGCCTCATCAACAAACTGCGAGTAAGATGTACTGTATACGTTCTTGGAATCAGTATACTACGCACTCACACAACCACCACAAAGGGGAAGAGGAAAGAAAAAAGGGGCAGAAGGTTTGCTTGCCTAAGCACTTTATTCATCTTGTTCTTCGTCTTCCCTAGGTTTTCAATTAAATAGAACAAAGAAATTGGCTGAAGAAACACAATTCCTGATCCAAAATCTCCCTTGAATTGATCCATTTTTGCACATTTGACTTGTTTGTGAGGGAGGGAAAATGAAGACAACGAAAGAAGTACTTTGGGGAAGAATCTCTCTCCAGTTCCTTGCATGATATTGTCACTCGAAAGGATTTCTTCTCTGAAATTAATGTCAGCAGTGCACACTAGTCTTGTTTCTAAGGATCGTTTGATTTGAGGATTTTCTGCATGAAAACTGTCACAGACAACCAAAACCCATATTTGTTTAATCGTTTTCAAGAATCCGTTTTCGTAACTTTTTTTTAGGTTCTCATAACTCTCTTTTTCCTTTTCGAGTAATTCAAACTTAGACTAGAAATTTGGGTTGTCAGTCTCATTCTTCAATCTTCGCAGACTTAGACTTCTAACAGTTTTAAGTTAGTTGAGACTATTTATGTACACAATTGTCAAAACTTGTTGTGCATATCAAATTACTAAAGAGCCCCTAATCTTCTACTAATCTCACAGGCTCGGTTTAAATTCATATTCAATGAAGAAAAGTCTCTCTTATGAGACATCAGACATAGTTTCTGTTCTCCTTGTTGTGACTGTCCAATGTCCCTCCCTTTGGTTCAATGGTATTTTTCTTTTTATTTATTTTGGAAAATAATAACAATGTAACAAAAAAAAAAAAATGTTGCTGGCTTTTAAATGACTAGGCCCACAATTTGGAACCACGAATTTCACGTTGCTAGAGTTTGTCCCCTCTACCCATAATTGTTTTTTTAATATAATAAATAGGTTAAAAACTACTGTTTGATGTTTATACTCTGAAATTGGTTGAATTTTAGTCCTTATATTTTTAATTATCGAATTTTAGTCTCTATACTTACAATAAATCTTAAATTAATCTATTAAAGTTAATTTTTACTGAAATTAGTTAAATAATAATAATAATCTTAAATTAATCTATTAAAGTTAATTTTTACTGAAATTAGTTAAATAATATTTTTACTGAAATTAGTTAAATAATAATAATAATTTTCCTTACAGGAAAAATATAATATGTGAATATGCTTTTGGTAAAAATATTAATAAATAAAAAAAGAAACAATAAATTAACATTAAGCACTAAATGCAAGATTCATGTATAATACATAATTAAAATTAGATAATTAAAAGTATAAAAATGAAAATGGATCAAAACTTCAAAATATATAGCCGAGAATGATATTTTAACATATTAAATATACCGATAGTTGTTGAATAAATCCATGGAATTTAAATTGGTAACATAAAAACGAAAAGAACGTGATATATGCCTTTTGAAAATTGTTTTGACTTCATATTGCATTTATAATATATTCATATGACTATACTAGTGTCCTTTTCGGAGAAACTAGAAAGCCATTTTCTTTTCCCCTTTTCAAACATAACCAACTTCCCCACTACAATCCAACAATAAATTAAGACTCAGAGTGAGTCTATTTCCCCTAGTGGTTGGTGTTGATGCTAAATTTTGATAAAGAAAAACTTACCTAACTTCCACATGATAATAACAGTAAATTTGTAATTTATAGAAGAGATGATCTACAAAACAAAGAAAAATGTCTCCGATACCTAAGTTAATAAGATAATTATAAGATAGAAAATGTCAGAATTTTAAGTTACCTCATATGAAGTTATAATGATCTATTTATAAGCTTCGATCATTCTCCTATTCCTTATTTGATCAGGGTTTCTGATTGGATAGGTTGTATGTGGATCTCTTCTGAGTTGCGACCGATAGGCCCAACATCATTGCCAAGTGCGCTAGAGTTTCATCCCTTTTTGGCCTAGCTTATTCCGGGCCTTTAGCCTTTGGGCTCACATACATGGCTCAGTCTCGACAAGGGCCGAGGTCGATCAGACCCAACTTTTTCTTCAGTCAACTCTTTCATTCTTCTCTTGCTCTTCTTTGATTGTTTACCCTTGATTCTAGAATCCACCCATAATATTAGACTCCACTCCCAAGCTAGAGTTTGTGATTTTTTAGGTTTTTTGTTACAGATTTTAATTCTCAGAACCTATCTTGGGAGTACAATCTTCCCTTCAAACTCCACGCTACCCCATCACAAAACTTAATTCTGATTTGCTAGGAGCTGTTGGGCCTATCAAGCCAAACCCTATTGAGGTCCAGTCGATTTTTCAAGGCGCTTCTCCATCTCACGACGAAGCTATGTGTCAAATCGTGTTAGACCCATCTTCAGGATAGGCCCCGACAATAGGTTATTTGCTCAACTAATATTGAGTGGTCCCTGGACCAAGAGTTTACCTGGAATATTACCCAGATAAATTCTGGCTTCCTGGCATTCATTTTTTCTATTGTGGCTTGCTAACTGTCATCTCTTTCCTGTCGCTTTTCCCGACTTGTTGTCGCTTCTCGTCTCAATCCATTATATAGCTCTTTCGTCATCCCATTTTTATTGTTTGATCCAGCCATTTTGAATCCCCTTGTGTGAAGCCCCTTATGATGTTAATTTTGGGCCTTCTCTGGTGCCAAGGACGACCATGAGCCACTATTTTCTTAGGTTTTTTTTGTTTATTCAAGACAAACTTTTTCCATATGTTATGTTTTTTTTTTTTTTTTTCCTTTCTTGAAACAAAGGTCTCTTCACCCTCATCACTCCCCCTCACTTTTCAACTCTTTATATTACCACCATAATCCCCCATTTGCACATTTCTTATCTCTTCATTTCTCTTGAATCCAATATTCTTAAGCTGGGTCTTCTTTCCTTTGCACTTTATTCTTTTCTGTATCTTGCTATTTGAAATTGCTTTCACCTGACTAGTGATGATAACTATTGCTTAGGCACCTTTGATGATTTTGATGATTATTCTAATGGAAATCAATTGGACTTTTCCTCCAAAGTTTCCTGGCATTGGTTCAACTAACCCTAGCTCAAATTGTTCCTAACAAGTGGAATTATCTTAAATGGTCTCTCCTCAGTAAATAATTGCAAAAATAACTAGTTTTGGGTTAGCGAGAACTAACTCTCTTTTGTCTCAGAAGGCTCCCATTATGCAGTTTCAACAGGGTTTAGAGAATACAATAAGTTGTTTTCATTTTTTTTCCCTTATTGGAGTTGCCTTGCTCGATTCCTCATTTTTCTAATCCTACTATTTTTTATGTGCAGTACCTCGTACCTATACAGGATCTTCCAGCATAGCTTATTTCTTGGACTTTGTTTGTAGCCTTGATGAATCTCATCGTCTTGGTCCTACTTTAGTTCAATAACACATACTAGTTTCACTTGGACTCGCTTCCCCTCACGGTTTGGTCATCTTCTATTTTTTAAGTTCTTCCTTTGGTGCCCCCTTTGTTTTTCGGTTGTCCTCAATTTTCTAATCCTAGTTTCTAAGGGGGACTTTGTTTGTCCCCCTAGTTTCTAATCCTACTATTTTTTATGTGCAGTACCTCGTACCTATACAGGATCTTCTAGCGTAGCTTCTGTAACGTCCCCTATAATGTCCCAAAGTTATTTTGTTTAAAAAAAAAAGAAAGGGTTTTCTTTTTTCCATTTTCTTTCTTTCTTTCTTTCTTTCTTTCTTTCTTTCTTTCTTTCTTTCTTTCTTCTTCTTCTTCTTCTTCCTCCAGCTGCCCCCCCTACTACAGTCACCTTCGTCGTCGTCGACTGCGGCAGCCCTTCGTCGGTCGTTTCTCCGTGCGTCGACAAGGTGCATAGTCGAAGCCACTCGCCTCCTCTTCTGATTCGCTCGCCGCTCGACCCGACGCAGGCTATCCGTCTCAGCCGCGCGAGCCTCTTTCGCGCCGTCTTCTTCCGTTCCGTGCGAGGCCCAGCCGCGCCGAGCTACTCGTCCGCGTGAGTCCTAGTCGCGTCGAGCTTCTCTTCTGCGCCGTTGTTCGTCCGCCGCACGTCGATAGTTGAAGCCCAACGCGCGTCAGAGCTCCCCTCGTTCGTTTTGCACACTAGAACAATGTCGGTTGTTGCCAATTCGCGGTTGGTTTCACCTGATTCTACTGTTCGGGTAAGTTCCGATCCCCTTTTGGCAGCTCACTGTCTTGTGAGGTTCTTAGGCCTAATTTGTTATTGGTTTCAGGAACGTGTGTCAGTGAAGGGAGTTCACGAGCGGAGTAAGGTCTTTTTTTGGGACAGTGCGTCATCCTGAGGTTACTGCTGGTTGCCCTAAGATGTTGTTAGGCTTGCTGTGAAATATTTTTATTTCATATGTGGAACCGTGCTGAAATCTGCTATGGGTTTTGTGTTGAATTCGATGTGTTGAATTTGAAGTATTCTTGCTGTGATGAATTTGGACGTAAGGATTAAAGAATACTGTGATAAGGTTGAAACATGGATATAATGTGTTAAGGCCTAATGTTGAGTACTAATGTATGGATTATATAATGTGTTAAGGCCTAATGTTGAGTACTGATGTATGGGTTATATAATGTGTTAAGGCCTGATGTTGAGTACTGATGTATGAGTTATGAGTATGAGTTATGGGTAAGTATTGATGTATGAGTTATGAGTAGACTGTGAAACAGTTGATTGAAGTATGGGGAATGGTATTAAAGTTTAATGTTGGGTCATGGACTTGATTGCATGCTTATGTTTAATTATGTACTGGATGTTTATAAGCTTATGTTCATATGAGATTTTAGTGACTGTTAGTGTACCATTGGGCCATGCACATCGTATGTGTGAGCCTTTGGGCCACACCCTATGTTTATGTACGGTGTCCTTTTTGGGATCACCACTTGTAATTATGCTGTGACCTTTGAATTACTACTTATGAAAGCGTGCCTTTGGGTTTGCCACTTATGCCTACGCCTATGCCTATGTTTATGATGATTCCTTTGTGCATTTTTGGTCCAATGGATAAACTAATAGGTCACTGAGTGGGCCCAGTAGTAGGCCACTTACTGAGTATATTTTTATACTCACCCTTTTCTCTCCCTATTTTTCAGGTAAGAGTAATGACAGACTGACGCATGACAAGAGAGATCCGTGACCTGGCCATTAGGGGCCGAATCCGGATTCCGAATCCTGCTCCGAATTCTAGGCCTAGGGCATTACAGTTGGTATCAGAGCCTAAGTTTTAGGTTCTGTAGACTGACTTACATCGTGAGTCTAATCTGTTCCTTATGGCCACAAATGGATCTTTTGTCATCGCCAGGTATGTTGTTTTAAAAACCTTTAGGGAATTATATATACATGGAATCCTACTTGTGTGTTGTCATTTGATGGTTTACTCTGCTAGTGTGTATTAAAGTGCTGCGTGTGATCACCAGATATGGCACCACGAACTAGAAGAAGGGGCGGTGGAGGCAGGAAGGTAGTTGGGGAGCGGGACCCCGACCTGCAAGAACCCAAGGTGTAGAGCCAAGAAGTGCGAGACCTGCCACCTCGTGACCCCTCTGGGTCAACCTGGCAGAGAGGGTTAGTGTAACACCCAACCTTTTTATTATTTATTAATAATGTAAAACTTTTCCCTTTTGTAATTGTCCCTTAGTTGAAGGGCATGTTGGAATTCTGATTTAAAGTATAAATGCGAGGATTTAAGTGTTGTCGTGGAAAATTATTAAAAAAATTATTCAATTTGAAAAGTTTATGACATGAATTAATTATTTTGGAAAAAAGGAAAGGGATTAGATAGTATAAAGTGGGTAAGGAAAGGATTTAATTAGAGATATACTATTTTCCTTTTATTATTATTATTATTATTATTATATTAGTTTTTTTAAAAAAAAAATAAAAAAAGGCACCCACCTCTCCCTCACAGCCCATCTTACCCGAACGCCGCCCGCCGCCTCGCTCGAATGCGCCCAGATCGGACACTGAACGTCCACCGCCAGCCACGAATCCTAGCCGCTCACATCTTTTTCTCACTCAGCAACCCTTGCCTAATGGTGCCGTCCGCGAGCATCGGCGACCCAAACCGCGCGACCTCTCCCTTCTCAGTCACGTGTCTGTGCCTCACCTCGCCGCCGGCCCTTTGCACTGGGTTTCGCATGCTATGCTTACGCTGTGATGGTCATTGTGACTTTCAACCGTCCGTGGGGGCCAGATCGAAGATCGTGGGTTCAATGTCGTTGCTGATCTGTCTTGTCATCCGGCGTCGCTTCTTGTCCAAACGCCGCCCAGCTCCTACTGTCGTCGCGGTTGTGTCAACATCTCTTTGGGTAAGATTCTTAGTTTTTAGGTGTTTTCTTGGAAGTTTGGGTGTGGTTTGTTTTGGAAAATTTTGGGTTAAAAATCCATTAATTTTGGTCTTGCAGAAGCGATATCAGAGGATTTTGAGGACGTTGCTCATCGAGGAGGAGACTGATTTTTCGTCAGGAAATTGTTAAGTTTGGGTGAGTAGTTGGGCTGTTTGTCTTTTGGGTTAAGGGTACCTATAAGAAAATTATGTTACAATTTGGGACTAAAATCATGTTCAGATTGACGTTTTAATATGAGTTCTAAAATCTGCTAAAGGAAAATTTTGGAGTCGAAATTTTGCAAGTTCGTTTGAGGGACTTAATTCAAGGTCTATTTTGTTGAAGAAGCATTAGCTTGGATTAATATCTGAACTTGACTTCGAGGTAAGTAATCCTATCACTAGAACTGCCCATGGCCAGGCTCTAGTTGTATGCTAGCATGATAAGTGTATGTTATGGTAAATGTTAGCATGTTGATTGACAGTATAACTTGAATCCAAGTATGTTCTAGCACAAATTCTGATTTTTTTACATACACACCTAAGTGCTGGATCGTTAGTATGTGATAGTATGTGTTTTCATATTTCGATGTCTGATCTGTTGGCGTTGAGTCATACTTGTATTGTTGTGGGATTTATGAATAAGTTATACATGGATGATGTATAATAATGTTGTTAAGAATTATAGGTATGGTGATGCAGCCATGGTATTAAGGATTTTTATGTATGCTTTAGAACCGTACAATGTTGAATCTTAGCACGTTAAGACTGTGTGAATATCCTCATTGATTAGTTAGATGCTCACCAGTTTGTGTTTCCTTTGGGATTCATCAGTTTGTGTTTCCTTCGGGATCCACCAGTTTGTGTTTCCTTCGGGATCCACCATTTTGTGTTTCCTTCGGGAATCCACCAGTTTTGTGTTTCCTTCGGGAATCCACTAGTTTTGTGGGCATACTTAACTACAATAGGATAAGACTCAGTCTCTAATATGTTACATGTATTTATGTGCCATATGTGGGTATCTAGAGGACATAGATGCCTAGCCTGACCCCACGGGTGGGGTTACTTACTGAGTATTTTATACTCATTCTTTCTTATGTTGATGTTTCAGGTAAGGGTAGAGATGCATCGGCGATGGCGCAGCGAAATTCATGATCGAGCCACTGGAACTAGTTCTTTTTACGCTTCCGCATCATGAGATTTAGAGTTTTTTTTCATATTTCCCTTAATGTTTAGTTTTGATGTTTGAAACTTATTATTAAGAATTGTTTTTCATATGTATTTATTAACCTTTATGATTTATGGGTACCCTATTATTGTTTTTAACAATTGCATTTAATAAGTGTCTTTTGAACTTCTCTTGTTTTTAATTAGCATTTATTTCAAATGACTGAGCGTCGTTTTAAATTCTTTGCATACATTTATTTTAGTAATGGCCTTACCTAGGTCCTAGGGGGTTGGGTCGTTACAATTAAACCAAGAAGCGGGCCTCGAGCTTTGACTGTACCCCTACCAGGATTGTCGTCCTCATAAATCCCAGTAGAATATATGACTATGGCTGCGACTATTGGGAACGTCGTCACGCAGGCCGTGGTGGGACAGCTAAGGGGCATGGTGGCCGAATAGATCGCCCAACACGTACAATCACAGCAGGCGCCATCCTCGTCGGCCCCGTTACCACCAGTTCAGAATCAGGATAGAGCCACAAGTTGGACCATGGCAGGCCCTTCGTTGGAAGCTGGATACCTGCGAGATTTCAAGAAATACGATTCTCCTACGTTTAACGAATCCTTAAAAGACCCCACAAATGCAGAATTGTGGTTGTTCATTGTTGAGGGGATCTTCCAGTACATGAGGTGTCCAGAGGAGCAGAAGCTGCAGTGTGTCGCTTTCGTCCTCATCGACAATGCCAAGCGTTGGTGGCGCTCGACTGAGAGAATGATAGAAGACGGTGGAGGCCAAGCCACGTGGGATCAGTTTAATGAGCGGTTTTATGAGAAGTACTTCTTTGCTCATGTGAGGTACAACAAGCAGGCTGAGTTCATGAAGTTGAAGCAGGGAACCATGACAGTGAAAGAGTATGAAGAGGAGTTTGATAAATTGTCTTGTTTTGCCCCTGACTTGGTGTCTACCGAAGCAAAGAGGGTTGAGAGGTTTGTACAAGGACTCCGAGATGGGGTGTGAGGCATCATGCAAGTCCTGGAGCCTCCCACCTACGTCGCAGCCTTCCGAGCGGTAGAACGCGTGGATTGTCCTTCAGGGATAGAGTTTATGAAGTCCTTGATGGAGGAATCGGTCTTCAAGAGGAAGGTTGAGCAGAAAGCTTCGGGACCTCCGCAGAAGGTCCAGAGTACAAGCAGGCCAGTAGGGCATGCTCAATGTCAGGTTACGACTTCAGGAGGAGTTTGGAGGGAAAGGCCGATATACAAGTCGTGTGGAAAGCGTCATGGGGGACGCTGTCTGATTGACACAAGGATATGCTTCAGATGTAAGCAGTAGGTAGGCCCAGCCGCGTCGAGCTACTCGTCCACGCGAGTCCCAGCCACGTCGAGCTTCTCTTCCGCGCTGCTGTTCGTCCGCCGCACGTCGATAGTCGAAGCCCAATGCGCGTCAGAGCTCCCCTCATTCATTTTGCACACCAGAACAGTGTCGGTTGTTGCCAATTCGCGGTTGGTTTCGCTTGATCCTACTGCTCAGGGTAAGTTTCGGTCCCCTTTTGGCAGCTCACTGTCTTTTGGGGTTCTTGGGCCTAATTTGTTATTGGTTTCAGGAACATGTGTCGGCGAAGGGAGTTCTCGAGCGGAGTAAGGTCTTGTTTTGGGACAGTGCATTATCCTGAGGTTACTGCTGGTTGCCCTAGGATGTTGTTAGGCTTGCTGTGAAATATTTTTATTTCATATGTAGAACTGTGATGAAATCTGCTATGGGTTTTGTGTTGAATTCGATGTGTTGAATTTGGAGTATTCTTGCTGTGATGAATTTGGACATAAGGATTAAAGGATACTGTGATAAGGTTGAAGCACAGATATAATGTGTTAATGCCTAATGTTGAGTACTGATGTATGAGTTATATAATGTGTTAAGGCCTAATGTTGAGTAGTGATATATGGGTTATATAATGTGTTAAGACCTGATGTTGAGTACTGATGTATGAGTTATGAGTATGAGTTATGGGTAAGTATTGATGTATGAGTTATGAGTAGACTGTGAAGCAGTTGATTGAAGTATGGGGAATGGTGTTAAAGTTTAATGTTGAGTCATGGCCTTGATTGCATGCTTATGTTTAATTATGTACTGGATGTTTATAAGCTTATGTCCAGATGAGATTTTAGTGACTGTTAGTGTACCATTGGGCCATGCACATCGTATGTGTGAGCCTTCGGGCCACACCCTATGTTTATGTATGGTGTCCTTTTTGGGATCACCACTTGTAATTATGCTGTGACCTTTGAGTTACTACTTATGAAAGCGTGCCTTCGGGTTTGCCACTTATGCCTACGCCTATGCCTATGTTTATGATGATTCCTTTGTGTATTTTTGGTCCAATGGATAAACTAATAAGTCACTGAGTGGGCCCAGTAGTGGGCCACTTACTGAGTATATTTTTATACTCACCCTTTTCTCTCCCTATTTTTTAGGTAAAAGTAATGACAGACTTGCGCATGACAAGAGAGATCTGTGACCTGGCCATTAGGACGTTTCACTGCTTCCGCATATAGTATTATGTTTTGAATTCTGGTTTAGGAGTTAGGCATCTTTCACTTTTATACAAAATATATCAATCTTATTATTTGACTATTTAATTTCAAACAATTGTTTTAGTAGAAGTTAGGGGTACCCCGCCTAGTAAATTATTTTATTTATTTTTCTTTAGCTTTATTCATTATTATTTAATTATGTTTTCCCATCGTTGCTCGTTTGAGCATTATTAAATAAAATCTTGGCTCTTTAATTTGATGATTTAAAAGACATTGTACAATTGAGTCTATGCATGCATGAAGTAGCGTCCTAGAATGTTGTAGGAAACTAGGGTCGTTACAGCTTCTTTCTTGGACTTTGTTTGTCGCCTTGATGAATCTCATCATCTTGGTCTTACTTTAGTTCAATAACACATACTAGTTTCTCTTGGACTTGCTTCCCCTTACGGTTTGATCATCTTCTATTTTTTAAGTTCTTCCCTTGGTGCCCCTTTGTTTTTCGGTTGTCCTCAATTTTTGCTAAGGTAGGGTCGGTCATTTTAGTTTGTTAAATTTGAAAGGTCTCCTTTGTCTTTCTTTCCTTAGTCCTTCTTCAGTATTTCTACTTCAACCATGAGCATGGCTAAATGTATCATCTATTTGATGGAATTCGCATACTTCGTGAAGAATTAGCCCAGGCTTAATCTAAATTACTCGCCTCAACCATCTTTTCTATGACTCTCAGGAAGACCTTCAATCTTCCAAAGCCAACATATCAACTCTTTAGACTAAACTTAAGAGAGTTGAATCTCTTCTTTCTAACACTGCGTATCTTGAACAAAAATTTATGAAAACTGAAACCTGTACCAAAATCAGGATTCTGACTCAGGATTTTAAGACCCTGCACAAAGATCCTTTATTCTTTTCACTCCCTTAATAATAATGTTGATGCTAATGCTTGGGGCTCTTCTTAACTGTTATGTTGTTCTATTTGCTGGTTTTATCTTTGTTTCGTATTTGTTATTTCTTTGGATGTTTAGTTTCTCATTCTTTGTACTTGTTGTATGCCTTTATCAATGAATGAATGGATCTTTATTTCATTGCTTGATTGGGTCGACCTTAACTTACCTTTTGTTTGGTCGGTCTCGGCTTCCTTTTAACTTAGGTCAACCTCAACCTCCTTTTTGTTTGGATCGGTCTCAACTTCTCTATTCATACGGTCGGCCTCGACCTCCCATTGACTTGGGTCGACCTCGGCTTCCCTATTCACAGAATCACCCTTGGCCTTCTATTTTGCACAGCTCTAAGTCAAAACTTCATCAATTGATAGAATTTTAAGATGATACGGTTGCATATTTGTTAGGCATCAACTTTATTCGAATATATTCCTATCATTAGTGAAACATAGATTTCTTCAAAAATGTCCATAAAAAATGCTAAATGTTGTTGACATCTTTATTTTATCAAGATAATCTTCAATCCACATTGTTCTCATATTAAACCATATGGAGTAAAAATTTCCTGGTTTAAAAAGCTAGAGAATTCCATCATTCTGGAACCTTTTGCCTCTTTTGCTTTTTTTCCTAGGGTGTGGTTCAGTAGGTGCACCAATGTATCTCAACTAGGTTGACATACTCATAGCACCTTCATCATATCCCACTCCCAAACATTTATCAATATAGCAAAAAGAACAAAGGGGAAGATGAACTATTTCCCTTTTTTTTTTCTTATGGTGTGGATCAGCAAGTGCACCGTTGTATCCCAATTAGTTTGACACATATTTAGCACTCTCATTATATCTCACTCATAATCACTCCCATTGAGTTCTCATAACTAACTCCACCACATGAAATTGTATCTTGCTCATGTCTTTTTTTGTACTTGTCATCGCCATTGTTGTTTGGAGTCACTGCCATGTGTAAATGTATGCCATTATTTGGAGTCACTTCATGTTAGTTAGATAACCTAATAGGTCAAGATGAGCGTCTAATTTTATGCTTGGTAAGGGTCAACCCCAGTTTTGGCCGAGGCTGAATGTCTTCTTTTGAGAATACTCTAAACCTAAGATGATCTCTTGGGTCGGGGTATGCGTAAAACTTAAACCATTAAGCATTTGGTAAGGGTCGACCTTGCCCTCAGTTGAACGTCTTCCTTTTACTATATCCCAATGCTAAAATGATCCCTTAGGTTAGGGTATGCATAAAACTTGCCCCATTAGGCATTTGGCAAGGGTCGACCTCGACCGAGTGTCTTTTTTTGGCAATACTCCGAGCCTAAGATGATCTCTTGGACCGAGATTTGTGTAAAACTTGCACTTGTTAGGCATTTGGTAAGGGTTGGTCTCAGTCTCAACTGAGGTCGAGCATGCTGGCTTGGGCTGGGCTTAAGCCAACCTTCTTTTCCTAAGTCCACTTTTGTTCTTAGTTGCTACTTTCAGCTCGTGTCATGCTTCTTTTTGACTTTGTCCTTTCTATTTGTGCTAGATGTTAATTACATCATTTGGCCCAAAATCACTTATAACAATCTTTGGATCTCGAGGTTTGGCTATTTTGTATTTATCAATTAACATTATAGACCCCACTTGGGTATATTGTTTCTTGTGCTGCTTCGTGATCATGTTGATTAATTTGGCCTCGATCTCAACAAGTTAGCCTCGGTATCGACCTCAACCTCAACCTTGGATACTTAGGGTTCTTACAACCTCCTAGAAGTTAGGATTTGGTGATCTCTAGCCTTATGTGCTTGAGGTCGGCCTCGGTCTCAATCTCTGTCATCTTTTATAGTGCGCGGTGTGTTTGGATGGTGAAGATATTGTTCCTTGATGTGCTTAGGGTTGGCCTCGGTCATCCCCCTGTGAAATTTTGATCATAACTTCACGCTTCATTAATAATTTTGAGCCTCAACCTCATACTTGATTCTTTGCCTCAATTTGGTCTCATCGGCCTCGGCATTGGTCGCCTCAACCTATATTCCTTTCAACTTGGTCTCCTTGGCATTAGTTTGATATCCTTTGTCTCGACACTATTAACCTTGGCCTCGGCCACAACCTTGGCTTTGGCTATTTGGTCTCATTATTGGTTGCTTCAGTCTCGACATTGGTTGTCTTAATTTGTGCCTTAGTAGTCTCAGCCTTGGTCCAATCTAAGTTGTTTTAAATTCGACCTTGGCTCTTCAACATGTTGGTTTCTTTTGATTTTGGTCATGAGGATCTGCTTCACCCATGACTTTCATCTTCAAAATTTCTTTTTTATCATGATTTATGGGAAGTAAGCCATCATAACCTTTATTTCTTTTAAAGTTACAAAATTTCTTAATTTTTTATTAGTAGATCACTCTCGTCTCTACAAACGAAAGAAAAACGTATCTGACCTCCACGTGACAACAACGGTAAATTTATAATTTATGGAAGAGAGGACTTGCAAAAAAAAAAAAAAAAAAAAAAAAGCTATGATGCCTTAGTCAATAATAGAGTTATAAAATAAAGAATAAGTAAGAATTTTAAGTTATCTCATATGAAGTTATAATGATGTATTTACAGGCTTCAATCCTTCTCCTATTCCTTATCTGATCAGGGTTTATGATTAGGCAGGTTGCTTATGGACTCTCTTGGGCTGAGGCCCACTAGCCCAACATCCTTGCCAGGCTCTAGTGTTTCATCCCTTTTAGGCGTAGCTTATGCTGGGTCTTTGGCCTTTGGGCTCACATACAAGGCTTAGCCTTGGCAACGACCGAGGCCGACCAGACCCAGCTTTTCTTCGACCCACACTTTCATTCTTTTCATGCTCTCCTTTGACTGCATACCCTTGATTCCAAAATCCATCCATAACATTTGTTATAAGTTTAAATTTGATCAATACAATTGTTATTTGTCTAATAAATCACGTAGACTAGTGAATACATGTCAATTACCGTCAAGGATTATAAATATTTATTGATACATTTATATATCCATAAATTATAGTTTTTGACTATTAAGAATTAACTAACATCTTCAATATCTTTTATAATTACAAATAAAACAAGATTATCCTATATTAATCTCAATTTGAATGTGAATACTAATATTATGATCAATAACTTTGTCTGAAAGTAAAAATAAATTAATTATAATTTAACTAATTTATTTTTATAAATTTCTTTATTTACAATAATACTCATCAATATCGATATTTTTTTACAATAATACTCATCAATATCGATATTTTATCGATATATTCGTAAAATTGAAATTATGATATCATATATTAATCATTGCTTATTGTAGAGCTTGCTCATATTGGTTATCTAATGAAGTTATTGCATTAGTTTATGAGTGAAGGTATCAAATAGGTTATCGAACTTTACAAAGTTTCTATTAGGTCCATGAACTTTTAATTCAAGAAATTCATGAAAGTTTAAAAGATATCAAATAAATAAGTTCTAATACTTTCAATTTTATGTCTCAAAGGTCCCTTACGACTCCGTCTCGATATCAAGATCTCCCCTTTCCTTTGACCAATGGGTCCTCGAATCAATATGTCCTCCCTTTCTATTTCATGGTAAGCACTTTCTTTTCATTCATTGATTGATTCAAAGTTGCCTGATCCCGAGCAAGGGTCTAATTCACGTACGTAAAGGGAAGGGTGAGGTAGGTCTTACAGCTGAGATATTCAATAGTCTATAAAATTCACAGACCTATTGTACGCAAAATTAATGATCTAAGTACATAATTTAATTTTATGGATAATAAATTTGTTGATTTTAAAATGTTGAATATGTTAGAGATCTACCACAATACGGACTAAAATTATAATTTAATTCTAATTTAATATAGAAAAATATATATTAATAATCAAAGTAAACCTAACTCAAAACAAATTAAATGAAACTAGAGGGACCCACGGATAGGATACAAGAACAATACAGAAAGAAACTTAGAAAAGTAAGAGGCACACTCTCACATGAGAATGAAAAACATCATTTTCCATCTCCCTCGTGTTTCTAACCAAACAAGAATAGTAGCTTTTATTAATGTTTTAAATCTTATCCTTGAGAAATAATAATTAAAAAAAAGTTTCAATTTGTTCGGGGTGGGAGCTCACAAATTTTCATTAAAAACGAAAATTCGAAACACAGATCTATTATTATTCATGAACATATAGTTATTATATTACATTAGAAATAAAAGATTTGAATCTCGACTCTATTTATTATATTGTAGTATAAAAAAAGATAGCAAGCCTAATTAAGTAAGTTAATTAACTTTTTTTTAATCATAAAAAGCTCAACACAAATCTTCAATCCAAATATGGAGAGTTACATATATACAATTTTTCCCCCAAAAAGGATCACTAGAAAAAGCAAGAGAAAAACAGCCAGACCAAAGATGGTGACATAAATATTATATAAAATTGAATATACTTACAACATAGTTAAATAAATAAGACATTAATTACCATTTTAAATATTTGTCGAATCATGATAATAATTAAATATTTTTTAATTAATGAGAAATTATCTTTTTGGTCTCGTCTAATTTTCATATGGTCGATACATTTCAAAATGGTATATCTTCCGTATTTAAGTTTTGAGTTTAATTTCAATTTAATCTATAAATTTCAGAATGTTACTATTTTACCTTTGAAATTTGAGTTTTGTTTTAATTTGGTCAATTTGTTTCAATATTTTATACTTTTAACTTCAGTTTTTTTAATTAAACATTTACTTCAATCCGACTTTAATATTTATTAATTAATTTAAAATATTATTAAATAAAAAAATATTTTTTATAATATGTAGAGGGGAAGATCAAACTTTAAGGCTTAAAGTTGACCATATAAATTGATGTCAGTAAAAATATTATCATTCCAATGAAATTAATTTTAATAATGATGAAAAATAGTAAAACAAAATAAATGCTCAATCAAAACTAAATAAAAAAATGAGGACGAAAAAGTAATTTTTCATTAATTAATGAAGTGGGAGAAAGTAAAAGGGAGTTGAATTTATGGAGGAAAGGAGGGAATAATACAACGAAAAAATTGCAAGTGCTGAGCGTTGATTCCATTTTGGTCATATTCTAATTTCTTCTCTTCTAAATTTTAATTAACAAAATAAAATAAATTAGAAAATAAAAACCAAAAACAAAACAAGCTTTTGCCGTCTCCTCCACCACACATAATCCGGCACGATCCTCAAAGCTTCAACAGAAACTTTGTCACTTTCTTCAATTGGCACAATTCTTCTTCTTCTTCTTCTTCTTCTTCTGTAAACAACAGCTCTTCGCCAGATCTTCCTTCCATTTCCTCTTCAATTTTCAGTTCTAATGGCGTTGAATGTTCTTGCTCCGCCTGAAATCAAGGCACTTTCCTTCCTGGACTCCTCCAGGTCAAGACACCTCACCAAGCTTCAAGGTTTGTTCACTCTCCGTCTTTCTTCTCTTTTTCTTGCTTCATGATTTTCTGGTTTGCTGTTGCTGAGCAGAACAAATTGAGGAAACAGATAGATGATTGCTTTTTTCTTCCTTTTGAGAATCAGTTTCTTTTACTGGAGTCCTGGACTGGTTAGCTGCGGCATTGCCACCTACCAACACATCGCCAGTAGTTTATTCTTGATTTTTAACTCTTCGCTGCCTAACAACCGGGAACGTTTTCGCTTTTGGTTTAACTATTTGGATTTTTTTTATGTACTTTAGAATTTTGATTATCTGAGTCTTTTCCCCTAAAATTTGACTGATTCATCAGAATACTCTTGAAATTTGTGAATAAGAAATTGTGCTTGAGTTTGGCTCATTCTTTAGGATTAGAATATGTTCGGAGTATGACGCAATCGTTTATTATTTTAGTTCTTTTATTGTCTTGTGAAAAGATTCAGGAGTGGTTAAATAAATCTGAACCTGGAGAAGGGGCTCTTAGGGCCGTAGATCTCTAGTTTGATTCCAACACCTTTAAATATGCTGATGGACTATTGTTTTATTCACTTTAAACAGCGTTTGAATGTGACGCTTTTTTATTCTCAGGTGCATCATCCATTAAGGACTGCAGAACCATAGTTCATAAAAGAATTCACTGTTCTTCACAGCCTCCTCCTCCTCCAGCTTGGCCTGGACGAGCAGTTACGGAGCCGGGATATAAGAAATGGGAAGGCCAGAAGCCTATCTCCATAGTAGGATCCACTGGTTCCATTGGAACTCAAGTATGTGAGATTTGACATCTGCTAGAGCAAGACAAAACTCTTTTCTTCTGTCCACAATTAATATTTTTTGTCTCAAGAGAAGAGAAGACATGTCTCTTTCAGGAAAAAGATTGAAAGAATCAACAATTTTTTTTTTTTTTTCCAAATTACTTGTTAGTCCCTCAACAGTTTCTTACTTACAATTTGTGGTTCTACAGACACTGGATATTGTGGCAGAGAACCCTGAGAAATTTAGAGTTGTGGCACTTGCAGCTGGCTCTAATGTAACTCTCCTTGCGGATCAGGTATTCGTATGTGGTGTGATATTGTGTGGAATTATTTGTTTCAGCTTGGTGAATACATGTCTTGAATATGAAACCACCATCTAACTACTATACAGTGATGATTTTGTTAATAGAATCTAAACAAAATATCTATATACCCAACCATAGCAATACGGCGTAGTTTAAAGTAGATCACTTATTATATGGATGATTTGGTTCTTTATCTCTGATGGGAAAGGATGAAAAGGACCATCCAAGCCAAGAACTTAATTTATTTAGCCTCATACTTGAAGGCTGAAGTTCTTTGCTAACTAATATGATCTTCTATGGCTCAGGTGAAAACATTTAAACCCCAGTTAGTTGCTGTAAGAAATGAGTCCTTAGTTGATGAGCTCAAAGAGGCTTTGGCTGATCTTGACGAGAAGCCTGAGATTATCCCTGGCGAGCAGGGAGTAATTGAGGTATTCTACCCTGTCTAGTCTTTGTTAAAAGACTAACTGATGAAAGCCATTTACATCCTTTAAACCACGTTTTTAAAAAAACATTCAGGTCGCAAGGCACCCAGACGCAGTCACTGTTGTTACAGGAATAGTAGGTTGTGCTGGACTAAAGGTACTCCGACTTTTTAATTGTCTAAGGAATATAGTTATACCTACACACGTGTTTCTCACAAGAACATTCCACCTGAAATTCCTAAATCTCAGTAGGAATAACAGTTGTTCTTTTGGGATCATCACTTCAGGAGATTAGATACCTGATATCATAATTGTATGTTTAGCACAATGAGAATGCTGCCTGGTTGTCAGCACCTCATTTTGTTAGCTGAAAACTTATAGATGAACAACAGTGCCTAGAAGCTGAACTTAGTGTCTTTCTTTAGCCTACTGTTGCTGCAATTGAAGCTGGGAAAGACATAGCCTTGGCGAATAAAGAGACTTTGATTGCTGGTGGTCCCTTTGTTCTTCCCCTTGCCCACAAGCACAATGTCAAGATCCTTCCCGCTGATTCAGAACATTCAGCAATATTCCAGGTATGTAATGAATTCGTTGATGGGAACTTGTGTTGACAAAGTATTTTTGCTTCTATCAAGTATCAACTGATGTTGCTTACATAGTTAGAGGCTGGATATCCTATGTCAATTGATTAATCTGTTGCCCTATATGTATTCTGCCCTACAATTCTCCGGGAGGATCTTACGGATATGTCTATCTCCAGTGTCTTCAGGGATTGCCCGAGGGTGCACTTCGCCGTATTATTCTGACTGCATCTGGTGGGGCTTTCAGGTATTCATTTATATAAAAACTTTGGTATAAGTTACTGAGTTGAATAATTGAATATCTTATATCATACTCCTGCAGATCGTTGATCAAAAATGTTTTTTTTTTCCTGTTAATTTCTTGTGTTATTTTTTGAATGATTATTTCTTATACACAATTTCAGACATGCATTTTGTTTTCCCTCGAATATGTTACAGTATGAATTCATTATTTTTGTTTATAAATTACAAGCTTTGGAGAGATCAGTTGAAATTAGTTCGAAAAGTTCTTTTTACAGTTGTTCACACATATTTGTGTATATATATGTGTATGCATTCTCTAAATTGATGCTACAAATAGAGCATTTATTGAGGCTATTAATGACAGGGACTTACCAGTTGAAAAGTTGAAGGACGTCAAAGTTGCAGATGCTTTAAAGCATCCTAACTGGAGCATGGGAAAGAAGATCACTGTCGACTCTGCCACTCTTTTCAACAAGGTTTCGTTCATCTCGTTTGCAATTCAAGTTTCAAATAAAAAACACTCATATATCTGTTGTTAGGTTGCCTGTAACAAGATAGGTTTCACTTTTCGACAGGGTCTAGAAGTCATTGAAGCACACTATTTATTTGGAGCTGAATATGATAACATTGAAATTGTAATCCACCCGCAATCTATCATACATTCAATGGTAGAAACACAGGTCTGTACCATTCTGCAGTAATAATTAATTTCAATACGAAACAAATGTTAACACGTAGAGGGAGCTAAAAACTTGAGCATCTTCTCCCTGTCTCCAGGATTCATCTGTTTTAGCACAATTGGGCTGGCCTGATATGCGATTGCCCATCCTATACACCATAACATGGCCAGAGAGATTATACTGCTCTGAAGTAACTTGGCCTCGCCTTGATTTTTGCAAGTATGTTTTTCAATTACTCCATAAGTTATCGACTGTTGTCATCGTAAAGCTCTCGTTTTTAATGGATTGGGTCGTGTTACTTGAGCTTATCCTTGATGGTTATCTATGCCCCATTTGATATCTTTTTCACTCTGTTTCAAATGACATGATGCAGGCTAGGTTCACTCACATTCAAAACTCCAGACAATGTAAAATACCCATCCATGGATCTGGCATATGCTGCTGGACGAGCGGGTGGAACCATGACCGGAGTCTTGAGTGCAGCTAATGAGAAGGCGGTGGAAATGTTTATTGAAGAAAAGTATGTGTTTAACTCCATGCTTTATTGACATTACTACCCAACCTTAGGTCTAGAATATGAGGACTTCTTACTTAGAATTTTCAGAATAATACTTAGTTTCGCATGTTTTCAGGATCAGCTACTTGGATATTTTCAAGGTCGTGGAGCTAACATGTGACAAACATCGAGATGAATTGATCACGGCACCTTCCCTTGAGGAGATCGTACATTACGACCTATGGGCTAGGGATTACGCTGCAAGTTTGCAGTCATCCTCTACTTTTAGTCCTGTAGCTGCATAGCCGTCCGTATTGGCGCACAACAAGGTAACCTTGTACTGACGTTTTGATGAAAGCCTGGAAGTTTTGCTGTCTGATAAAATGGCCTGGCAGGAAGGTAGCTTAAGGGATCAGCTAGGAATTTAGCAGTAATAATAATGAAAAAAAAGGAGAAACCACATCACAAAACTATGAAATCAAGTGAGATGTTGAAGTTTATGGGGGAAATGGTAGTGAAATAAATTTATGGGATTTGTCAAGGCCATTTATTTCTCATTTTTAAGGTTAAAAGTCTGTTGTACAGAATACAGAGGATACAGATTGTTTGAGGAACAATTGAAAGCAACGGAGTTTATAAGGGTGAATTGGAAATGGAAGATGAATTCATTGTGAAATTCAGTCAAAAAGTAAACTACACGATTTGTTGTGTTTTGACATAATATTTAAAGTTAAATTGAGATGAAAATTAAGTTCCATTTTGTTTATTTTACATATTTTAAAGGGTCCTTTTTAAATAAAAAAAAATGAATTAAAATGTTTACAAATATAGCAAAATTTCATTGTTTATTTGCAATAAACCTACTATTTGTATCTATCAGTGTCATGATAGACAATATTTTCAGCAGTTTTGACACTTAAAATAATTTTCCTATTTTATAAATCCATAATGCGTGTATGACAAATGACCAACTTAGTATCCACTGCAAGTTTACAAATCCTCAAAATATTAAATGGTAAAACCTAGTGTAGAGGCAACGCAGTGAATAATCCTTCCTAATAACAAATTCTAATGTGAGATCCACGTTGAGTTGGAATCACTTTGGTTTAATCATCCATCTCTATTGTCTAGAATTTTAAAAAAAGTGCTAAAGTTTGTATGACTTGATAAAGTGATTAATATTTTCTTTTTCTTTGAGTTTTAATCACCCATTTCTATTATTTATATAATGAGTACGTCTCTCAAGGTTGTGCTTTGGAAAATCTCTTCTAGACACTAAATGGCACCATACAGATTTGAAATAGCAATTTCCTTTATAACTTTCAAAAAGGTTCCCACAATTGGTCTTGTTTTTAATTTATTTTAGGAACCATTTGAATTCTTAGTCCAACCCTATAAATAAAAAAAAGTACTTATTTTAGGATTTTGAGAACATTTGTAAATATAAATGATAAAAACCCATACGTAGAGAAGTGTTTATAATTCTTTTTTATAATAAAAAAATCCAAAAGATCATAAAAAATATAAACCATACGATACAATTCCACTTCCAGTTGTATCCTAGTTGGAAAAGAAAAGGAAAAAGAACCTTGAAAACCATCGAATGGATTATGGTTGAACAGTAAAAAGAATATCAAAATATAGAAATATTTAAAAGACAGAGAGATTCAAAGAAAAGAAAACATTCTGTGGAATCTGGAAGCTATGACTAGTTTTATTTTCATGGAATTATGGTTGGTTAGCTGATATTTATGATATCTAACACTACCCACCAAAAAAAAAAGGTAAGAATTGCAACGAGGATCCTAAATCAAAATTCTTCCCTCCAAAAATAAAATAAATAAAAAATCTCATTTGCTTATTTTTCTTTCTTTTTGTGAAATATTCTAAAGCATGCCACCCAATCATTTCCTGAATTTCTTTTAATTTTCTTTTGCAAAATATATTATGAAGGGAATATTGTCCAAAAGTGCAAAAGTCGAACTTCGAAGCTTTTGGATAGATGATTGGAAATCTAGCCAGGAAAAAAGAAGGTTTTCACATCAACTTGAAATGGAATTTTCCACGACACCAAACAACTTCTTCTTATAGTTATAATTTTATTCTACTATGATATTAAGCAATTAACATTCTCAAAATATCTTAATAAGATTATATTATTGAGAGAAAATTAATCCTTGGTTAAAAAGTTGTTAGACAGAAGATGTGAATGAGTTAGGCAAAATTTGGATATGTTAGGGAAAAAAAGTACCAACCTCTCCAAGTGCTTGAAACTTTAGAAGCATATTTTCAATAATTTCTCCCTCAATTTCTAGTTCCTGTCATGTCTCTTTAATAAAGTTACTTTCAGAGTCTTTTGTTCCACTGCTATAAGTTCTTTGACTGTTATGAGACTTGGAAAACATTCCACAATTCCCAGTTAATTAATATTCAAAGTTATTCTTTCTCAAGGACAGCTGCTTTTCTAAAAGAAAATTGAATGGTCTGCCTTGTTCATGTGCTATGTCTCCGATATTATATAGATGGGTCTAATGTGTGGGCCAAAGTTCGCTACTAATCCACTTACACTTCTATGTTTACTAAAATCTCTTTTCCGTATGGAATTCATGGAGGGAAGTGTAAAGTTGTGAATTCCTAAGACCTGTAGTATAAAGAGCTAATAAGACACAATACTGATAATTTTTTAGTTGCACTAGAATCCACGAACTTCTTGGATCAAACAATGAGTGGAGTTCACTACTCTATTCACCATTTGATAACAATTTATTTTTTGTTTTCTATTTTTAAAATCTATCATCTTGTTTTTTTCTTAGTTTTTCAATTATAGTTTTCACATTTGTTAAAAAAACACTTGAATTTCTAGTCAAAATCTTAAAAACAAAACAAAAACAAATTTTTGAAAATGATTTTTTTAGTTTTCAAAACTATGCTTAGTTTTTTTGAAAACATTAGTAAAAAGTAGACAACAAAACCTATAAACTTAGGAGAGGAAGTAGTATTTATTAGTTTAATTTTTAAAAATTAAAAACCAAAAATAAAAAATGAAATATCGAAACTGAGATGATGGAGGACTAAAAGCAGTCTCATGTCTAAAGTGAACTTCCTAAAAAAGCTGTGAAATACTTTGAGGCTCCGGTGGACGACTGAATGAGAGAGCTTCTCACTTCTCAGCAATAGGAACTTGAAAAATGACAAAATTAAAGGACTAAGACCGAAGACCTGGATCATAAATCTAGATTACGTATGTACCTATTCACATGCTTCCTTCATACTTTTCATCATTTCATACAATAATTCAATGAATCCGAAACAGAGGACATCATTGTCCCCTCAAATGATGATAAGAGACAGGATGGTAAAGTTCTTTGCCCCACTAAGTAGTTTAGTTTAAAATTTTGCAAAAACATCAAAATGAGTCCAATAAAAAAAAAAATCATAAATTTTCAATTTTGTGTTTTATAGATCATTGGACTTTAAAAATGTCCAGGACCTCTAAACTTTTAATAGTAGGATCGAACAACTAAAATTGCTGGGGTATATGTTTAAAGCCTCGTAGTTTTATGTTAGTTGAATCAATGGTTGATTAATTTTATATTACTCATGCAATAATCCATTAACCTAACATCCAAGGTTATCTGATGTAACTTAAACATGTATGTAGAGACATACAAATGGATCATGTTTAATTGATAACTTAAATAGTCTGTAGTATATGGATAGGGTTGAATGTCTTATCTTAGTAACACTACTGATACGACCTGTTTTGTAGTTGTTACAATTGTGGTAAAGTACTACAAATGATCTGATCTGATCATTCTTGTGGAGACATATGAGTGAAGGTATTTTATACAAAAGAGTTTGTATAAAGACAGAACCACGAAATGTTAAGTCTCTCTTTATAACGTCGTTGCTAGAAAATACTTACATTTCACTAGGATGACCATATGTGACTTGACTTTAATCCTGAATGAGTTGTGAACTCCTACCTATAAGGGTAAGTGAGTGAGAGTGACTAGATTCGCCAACTCAATAAGCTTACCATATTGGGGATTTGTCTAATTGGAAAGCTGGGAACACAGTTATACAAGAAATTCACTTCTTCCCTATAGTTAGGGTAAAAAGATAAATTGTTGTTGATTCTGGGACTTAAACAATGAAGCGCCTCACCCACTCCTGGCTCGAGAGTGGTTCGATCATAATTGGACTATGATTAATTGTTCATTAGAGGAATCAACATAATTAAGGAGTTAGATGTACCTATAGGGGTAAAACGATAATTTGACCCAGTTGCACTTACAAACAATTTGTGAAGGATCAATGCACTATTGATTGGTTATATCTAAAGGACATAGAAATATATCTATAGTACGAAAAGTTCAACTGTCGGTCTTTAGTAGAGTGACCATCAGTTAATGAATGTTGATTAATTTGAGGAGGACTAATGAAAATTAAATTAATTTTGAAATAATTTGAATTGTTCAAATTAATTAAATGAAATTAATTGTATAAGATACAGTTAAAGAATATATATTGATACATTATGTAATATAATGTATGTTGATACATTTTTATAGAGAAATAAATATTTAAATATGATTCAAATATTAATTATATGAATATGATTCATATAAAAACTATATATTAAAATTTAATGTGAATATGATGAGAGATAAATATTTAAATATGATTTAAATATTAATTAATATAGAAATTATATGTTAAATGCCAATATGAGCGTAGTTCAACTGGCATAGTGATTATACTATCAACCTCATTTCATTAAAATTCAAACTCCCAACAAACTAAAAAAAAAAAAAAAAGGTAGAGAACCGTTCTCTCTCTGGCTTCTCTAGCTCTCTGGATTTTGCAGATAAGTTTACAGAGAAGTAATAATCTCTCAATTCTCTCCTCCTTCCCTTCTGCCAAACTTATGTGCAAGCCCACAACTCTATACAGGTTCCGTGCCTGAGAATAACGGGGAAGACCGCGTGGTGGTGTCCAATTGCGGTGTTCATGGGATTGGGAGAAGACGACGCGAATTGGAGAGGAACGCGAAGAATTGGTCTTCAATGAGTATGTGATATCCTAACCCTTATTCTTCTTCCTGAACTGCAAAAAACATGTTTAATTAGTTTTGTTTATCTTGTGTTTCCGTCCTCTAATTATTGTTCTATAAAATTGAAATTGGGACATGATTTCTTCCATTACGGGAAATTTCAATCCCTTCAAAAATGACTTTATTATAAAAACACATTGAAGTTGAGGGGGCCTAGGGTAAATTTGTCCCATCTAGATCCTAAAAATAATCTGACCTATTCATATAGATTGAACTTCCATAACTAATCAAAGAGTTCTGGAAGACTCCAAATCAGGACTATAGTGTACAGATAAACTGGGACAGGGAGATTTTGTTGGAAACTAAGAACAAAGTAATTGCTTTTGCATGGTCTAATATGAACAAACATGGAGGACAAGAAGTGAAAGAATATTTTGTACCTGAGCATATTATAGTTTACAAACTGAATATTGACAAGTTTTTTCTATTCTTTGTATGGAGACATGTCCCTACTGAAGTACATCCTGATTCCCTTCATCTTCATAAATAAAGAGACTATTTACTAACCATTCTTTACTCTCTTTTCTTTCCATTTGAATACACAGATTCTTTCAGTATAGTAAAAGCAAAATCTACAAGATTGCTACATCTAAATTGTAGCTTTATAGCTTTATTATACCTAAAGTGTAGTTTGATAGAACACTTTCACGTCCTTATTTTGTATGGACAAGATTTCTCTCGGAAAGAAAAGTATGGGCTGTTCGGGGACATCCTAAAATTATTGAACGTTCAGAGAATAATTTTTCATGGGGTTACAATATTTAAGAAGATACATGATCCAATTAAAAATGTTTTAAGAGTATACTATAACTGTCTAAATTGTCTAGTTCATAGGAGAGTGAGTCTTTTGTAATTTATCCTAAATTTTATGTTCTTTGCTAAGACTTTATATATTCATGTAAATTTGGATCTTTAATTAAAAAATCTGAATGGTAATTGATAACTTATTTATCACATTCACAAGAGAATGTATGGAACTTTTATGCCTCTTTAAAAAATGGAAAAGGAGTAAATCTGTACCACCAAATAGAGGTTCACAGACTCCTTGTGGGATGTGGGTTTTTTCGAGGTAAACGTGAAGGCAACGATTCTTTTTTAATTCAAGAACCTTAGAACTAGAGAAATTCAAATTTCTAACCTCTTGGTCGAGGATATACCCAACTAATTGAACTATATGCTCAAGTTGACCAATGATTTTCTTTTAGTTTAACTACCTAAATTTCTGACTTCTTGATTGAGGATATATACTTAATTAATTGAACTATGTACAAGTTGGCCCACATGTAACAGTTGTAACTCATAATCGATGAGTATATAAAAATACAAGAACTGACAATGACTTCTTGACTAGTGAAAGTGAAATTAAATTTAAAAGCAAAAGTCAGAAAGAAACTTACTTGGAAGATGGAAGAGCTTTATTCACCCCGGATAATGAGCATTTAGATTAAATACCAACTGCATCACATTTGGTAGGAAAGTTAGGTATAATTTAAATATCAACCAATCCAGATAACATATCCAATGAGACATGATTATTATGTAAATTCAATGGAAAAACAGATGCTTTATTTATCTTAACCATGTTTACTTATTATTAGTTGACCAAATTAAATATGTTAATAATTATTCTAATGCGATATTCCTAAAAATGAACCATTCTAATGTGGTGGGCTATACTTCAATATACGACCTGTGGTTCTTTACATAATTATAAAGTTGAATAAACATCATATCCCATTGAAATATTTGTTTGAACGCATTAACTTGTCGACTTCCAACAGATAAAAAGAAAAGGATGATAAGAAAAATGGATCAACCATTAACAACAGGAACAATTCATCATCAGAAACTAGAGAAAGATGAGAAGCATTCTGTAACATCTTCATTCGAAAGAACATTAGATACGATCAATCAACTTCTAGTTTGAGTAATACAGCACAACAAAAGGAAACAACATTTTCAATAAGAAAAAAGAATTGATGAAATATACAGAATTATAGACACGAGAACAAACCTAATTTAAACCTGATTGGAAACTATACTATTTCCAGTTTTTTTTTAATCAAAGTTATGCGCTCCAGCAATTCAACCACAAAGAAATATTCAGAAATTGGATGCAAATTCTAGATCGTTGCTTTCGCATCAGCCACACATCCCACCAGATGTTGTCTGTATGGCAAGTAGGTTCTTCTTTTTTCCGCTTCTTTCACCGTTCTGTTCCTCCCATACGGAGCGTTCTGTGCAGTGAAGGATGTGAAGAAACCAGAATTGGAATTAGTAGACGATGTTACGCTTACGCCTAAGCCAGATCTACAATCTTCCTTTCCTTTCGATACATTTCCAAGTTTATCGTCCTTCTTAATAGTCTTCCTCTTCATGAGTTCATCCTCTCCTTCACTTCTACTTCGACTGTTGTACAGAAGATCCCTAAATTTCCACCTGTTTGACGATCCTGTAGAATTTCTTTTATTACTCCTTCCAGGCGATGTTTTCTCAGTGCTTGGAGACCAAATGCAATATGTTTCCGATGGAACGCCTCCTAGATCGTCCGCTCCAGATGAGGAGAACGGCGTCGTTTTACGCTCCTCGTTCATCAATTTCCTCAACGGCAAACGACGCACAGCCGGCTTCTTCTTCACATTCTCTAATCCGCTGTCTACTCGAGAACCGTTGTCTAGCAGTAAGTCCATGTTGAATAGCGGATAAACCGGCTTGATCTGGCCATTGTAAAAAATTTCATGAGCAGAGCTCGTAGACACGTCTGGTTCTCTGAGGACAGCAAACTCGAATTCATCTTCATCGCCATTTTTACCACCGTCATTACTTCTAACTCCTTCCGCTGATTCCCTCGCACGGCCGCTGGACAAATTTTCTCGGAATCGGTAAACCGAACCTTCAGCCTCCCAGCCATAATTATCAGCATCTGCAAATGGTTCTTCTCCAACTTCCCGAACAACTCTGGCCGCAATTTCAGCAAGGCTACAACTACCTGAAGAATAGCTGCTAAAAGTCGGCGACAGCGAGAGGTGCGCCGGACCTTCCTCGGCCTCCATCGTATGAAAATTCACAGTTGCGATTCCCACAGCTTCAGAGAGAGAGAGGAAGAGAGAAACTAAGGTCTGCGAAAATGGCAGAAAGTTAGGGGGAAATGGGAGCTTCGGATTAAGCTTTATAGTTGTAACTGGAGACGGGAGAAGGCGCCACGGCGGTTGATTTAAAACAATGAAACGAACGGCCTCTGACACGCTTTAATTAATTGGCACAGAGATTGAAGGGTTTCTCTCTCTCTCTCTTTTTTTTTTTCTGAGGTAACACGTGTCAAGAATGCAAATTAAGACCGAGAGATGGTTCACACGTGCGAAGGAGATGGAGTCAATGCGCAGCGTCTGGTACTACCTTTGAAATTTGAACAAAATTGCGGGCTGTGAAGTGGACCGTGACGTTAGCATAATGGCCCACTGGGCTGGGCCCACTTTATTTTTTCCCCTTTTCCTTTTCCTTTTTCTCCTTTTTCTTTTTTTTTTTTTATTAGAATAATGTGAAATTACAAATTTGATACGGGGAAAAAAAGTTAATTTATACTTTATAATTTTAAATATTAAAATTTAGTTCTTATAGATCGATAAAACCTCATAAATGATCTCTATGGTTTGACAAGATTATTTATAAGAATTTTATCAAACCATATAGACTAAATTCAATTGTAAACACTAAATTTTAACTTTCCTATTCTATAGATACTAATTTTATAATTTGAACTTACGCATTTAATTATGAATTTGGAAGATTTATCTATTTGGTTTACTAAACTTTTAAAATTATAATTTAGTCATTGAACTTTTGAACACTTCAAAATTTCTAAGCCTATTAGACAGAAAATTAAAAGTTTAAAATTTTATTCAATATAATTTTGTTAAAGAGCATCAAATTCAAATTTAATCTAAATAGAGTAGTTAACTTTTTTTTTTTTTTTTAAATAATTCATTGTAAACCTATTAAATACAATATACAATAAAAGTTAAAAAAATTTATTAAGTATAAAATTAAAATGGAATTTTAACAACCTATATTATACCTAATTAAAAGCTTAAAAACTTATTAAACCTTCGGAAATTAAAAATTAAATAAACACAAATCTGAAAACTTATCCTTTCAAATTTGTGATTTAATTTTAAAAGAATAAACCTAAATTGGAATCCAAAATAAAGACTCGTCTCAATTTATTTATTTATTTTCTTCCAGAAGTTACGACTTCAATTGATGGATTTTTTATTTTTGGATAAACAAAGAGTTTAGGTAAAAAAAAAGTTTGTAATGATGGTTTATGGTAATCACCCTACTTTTGATGATCATTAGCTGTTTGTTGCCAAGTGGATATGGTCTAATTCATTGATATCAACCCCATAGGAAAAAATATTCCACCATATCTGATTTTAATACTATAAATCAATATTGACAAACCAATATTTTATTCAAAAACATGTGTTTTCAACGAGTATAACTTAGACTCCATTTTTTTTTTCTAATGATATCTAAAAGTATTATAAAGCATAAGTTGGCTACCGTAATATCTTATGTAACAAAAATAATAAAAAAATGATTTTATACTTTCAATTAATGTTAGGAAGATTTCTAGCTACTTGGGTAGTTATGATTATTTAAAAAATAAGCAATAATAGATGGTTACAATAATAACTTTCTGATATTTTACCCCATATATTACCCACTTGTAACCTAACAAATAAATCGCGTTCATAGTCTATTGGGCTATAACTACTAACCCACTAGAGATTTTGATATTGGATATTAATTCCCTAGGTACAATATATAATGTAGGTAGGTGAATTTAATAGGTACTAGTTAGACATTATAATATTTCATCTCCATTCAAACATTAACCTAACTTAAAAGATAATATAATATTCGTCGGTAGTAAAGGAACTCTTCATTAACAATTTTTTTCTTTCATTAAATCTTTATCTCTTATTTCTCGTACCACTTCTATACTGAAAAGAAAATGTTAAACTATTCTCATGTTTAATTTAGGATATTCTAAAATTGTATTTCTTAATTTTTGAAGTGGTTTTAATTACTATTTATTTTATGAAATCTAAGAATCTATTTCTGACTGACATGCTATATAATAACTTATTCTTACATGTATTCACTGTAGGGTTGATAAAGTCCAAAAAAGAAAAAGGAGTGAAATGCAACTAAAATTTATGAGGTTTAAATTTAAAAGTGTCAATTTAATATAATTCCACATACAAGACATTATTTATTACTTTACTTGAAATTAAATGATCAATTTTGCATCTTAATATTTTGTTGAATTAAAGGAAGAGAGAAAAAGAAAACTATTTCAAAACGCAAGTTAATGATTTTAGACAATATATGAGCATAATTTACCTTTATAGAACAGAACAATCTTCGAGCAAGAAATTTTGAGAATCAATATGGAAAAGGGAGCCATAAGAAAATTTTCTTTTATGAGAAAGACTTGAATGATGTACTCATCTTTGTGCATCTCACTCTAATCATACACTAAAAAAAGAAGTAAGATGAATTTGTCACAGACAAATTATGAATGAACAATTTAGTGAGACTAAAAATGTTCATAGGGTAGGTCTGGCTGGAGAATGACATAAGACTTGATGATGCACTCATCTTTATGCATCTTACTCTAATCGCACACTAAAAAAAGAAGAAATGAATTTGTCACCGACAAATTATGATTGGAAAATTTAATGATATTATAAATGTTCATATGGAAGGTCTTGGTGGAGAATGGCATAAGACTCGATGATGTACTTATCTTTATGCATCTTACTTTAATCGCACATTAAAAAAAAAAGAGTAAGATGAATTTGTCACTGATAAATTATGATTGGACAATTTAGTGAGATTAAAATATTCATAGGGCAGGTCTGGGTGGAGAATGACATAAGACTCGATGATGCACTCATCTTTATGCATTTTACTCTAATCACACACTAAAAAAATAAGTAAGATGAATTTGTCATACGCCAAACTATGATTGGATAATTTAGTGAGATTAGAAATGTTCATAGGACAGGTCTGGATCGGAGAATGACATCTTTATGCTTCTCCCTGCCTCATTTAAATCTTTGTCACTGTAATTTTTTTTATTTATTTTTGTGGGAAACGTAGTCGAGATTCGTCATAAAAAATTGATAAGGCATGAGTCACCTCAAGAAGTATTCCCTTTTTAAAGAAATGATATCAACCAAATAGAATGATTTTTTTCCAAGTACTATATATTTCAATGAGTAGTTTTCAACATAATTTTCATTTAAAGAAAAAATTATTGAATATTCTAATTAAAATAATCATATTCCATATGCCAAAATATAATAATGATGTTCAATCATAATTTCGTTTAAGTTTCAATATTACAACACATTTTATCTTCAATTTAAATATTACAAAACACAATCTCAAATATACAAATTTCCATGTGTATATATAATACAATAATTTTCATAAAACCAAAAAAAAAAAAAAAAAAAAGCAAGAAATTGAACATTTTCATAACTGTTAAAGAAGATTATTGTGAAACAGATAGGGTTAGTAAAATCAAAGACGACGAGTAAGAATGGAGAGAAATGAATATTTTATTTATTTATTTTTATAAAGATGATAGGTTAAAATTTGAGGGGAACTTCCTTCCAACGCACTTTCAATGGTATTGGACTAGACTTTTCTATGAAGGTGGCCTCCTTGTTACCATTTTGTCAAATCTAATAAAACTATTTTTTTTTTCTTGTAGAAAAATAGACTTGCTGTTCAAGATTGCCACGTGGGCTGTAAGCCCAAATAAGACACTTGCTCTGAAAATTCTAAGCACAAGAAGATGCAAATTCTAAGCACACCATATCGAAAAAATATAATATTATAATAATATAATAAATAAATAGTAAAATAATACAAAATGACAAAAGGGAAATTATGAAACTTTCTCCAAATTTCTTCACTAATTTTCCAATCTTTTTGGATTGTTCACTAATCTTCATCATCCTACAAAATGGGAAATTGCTAAAAATAACATATTTCTAGAGAGATAAAGACTTTTGAGATCACTTTTAAAAAATAAAATTGAGTTTTGGGACAAATTAAGTGTGAAAGGTCGAAATTGCCCTTCAATGGAAAAAAAAATAATTTTATCCTCCTTCCCTAAGAAAAACATTACTTTTGTCTTCTTCCCCACATTTTCTCTCTTTTTTCTCGAATTTTTCAGTAACTTCTCTTCCCTCAAGTTTCCTTGTCATGCCCTAAGATTTTTAGCTACTCTCGAACATTCTCTCATATTTGTGGAAAGTTTTTATGATTTTTTTTTGTTATAGATTTTTTGGTTCTTTACTCTTATTCTTATGTTGATGTTGGAGTGAGTTAGGTCAAATTTTCTTCTCATCTTGATGAAACTTCCAAACTTGAAATGTATATTCTCAAATTAAATTTATACTTGTTTTAAGTGATTTAGGATGATTTTATAAATGTTTTAGCAAGCTTTTTTAATTACTTTTTTTTTTTTTATCTCCCAACATCTCACGAACATATTACATCTTTCAAACTTCAAAAATCCACTTCCACATCAATTATATACTTGTTTTAGGTGATTTAAGGTGGTTTTACACATGTTTTAGGGAGTTACTTTTTATCTCGCACCATCTCACAATATCTCGCAACAACTTTCCAACTTCTGAACTTGAAACACCCAAGTCTAAATCATTTTTATATGAGTTTTAAGTAATTTAGGGTAAGTTTAAACATGTTTTAAATAGTTTATTAGGTTATTTTATTTTATCTTCCAACATCATGCAATGAATTTCCAACTTCCAAAAACTTGAGGCACCAAACTCCAAATCATTTTTATATATGTCTTAGGTGATTTAAGGTGAGTTTGGACATGATTTAGATAGTTTTTTAGCTGTTTTTTTTTTAATCTCACAATATCTCGCAATATCTAGCAATAACTTTCCAACTTTGAACTTGAAATTTCCAACTTCAAATCATTTTTGTATGTGTTTTAGGTGATTTAGTGTGGGTTTGGACATGTTTTAGATAGTTTTTTTAGCTAATATTTTTATCTCGCAACATCTCGCAATAATTTTCCAACTTCCGTACTCAAAACGCCTAACTCCAAATCATTTAATTTTTATATATATTTTATGTGATTTAGTGCTGTTACGCACATGTTTTAGCTGCTTTTTAGTTAAATTTTTCTTGATAAACATTTGTCATTTTATGTTTATTTATTTTCTAATTCAATTTATATATATATATATATATATATATATATATATAATTATAATATATATATATATATAATATATATGTTGTATGTATATATCTTTTTTTTCCTTTTGATTTAGGTTTTATAAATATCCATGATGTCAAGAAACGCTCCCATGTATAATGTGAAGTAACAACATTGAGTTTTATTATGCTTTGTAGAATTCGATTGAGATTTATAATACATATATATATTATTTGAAAAAAATTCAATATTATAATGTGTATACCTTCCAATTATGTTTTAATCATGCACAAATATTTTTATTTTTATTTTTTATTTTTTTGGCTTAGGTTTTATAGTTGGCCTTTCAATTATAGACTAATACTTTGATGCATTGAGACTTGTAATTCATGTATATATTATTTGAAGAATTCAATTATCATGGATATATCTTATTATAAATGATCTTTTATCTTGTCTCTATATTACAAATGCCTTGGAAAAGTATCTCGCAACAAACAAATTCTAATAAGTCATTAGGTGTGTTTCATATATCTCCAACAACAAACAATATGACAAATATTAGGTGTCTTTCATATATCTCCAATAATAATGAAAATAACAAAAGTGTTCGACAACATTTTTTCATTAATCTTGTATAATTGACTACTCAATATATACAATAGGATTACATCAGCCACATTTATGCAATTTGGGAGCTTCACCAACTGATGGGATTCTCTCTTTTTTGGATCTTCCAACTCTTGTCACGGAGGTAGGACATTCATTGCCACATAGTCACCTAAAACACATATAATAAAAATGATTTAGAGTTAGGGGTTTCAAGATCTTGCGAGATAAAAAAAAATAGTAACTAAAAAAAGGTCTAAAACATGCCCAAACTCACTCTAAATCACCTAAAGCACATAAAAATATGATTTGGGTTTGGACAATTGAATGTAATTGCGAGATGTTACGAGATAATAAAATAGTAGTTAAAAAATATCTAAATTATGTCTAGACTCACCCTAAATCACCTAAAACACATAAAAATGACTTAGATTTGAGCATTTCAAGTTTGGAAGTTGGAAAATTGTGGCGAGATATTGTAGAGATAAAAAACAATAACTAAAAAACTATAACTACAAGAATTTTGGGCTTTAATATCGGTTGGAAAAAGTGAAACCGGATGTATAATGTCGGTTTTGTTTTTTTTTTTTTTTTTTAAAAAAGCGGATCTTTAATGTCGGTTTTAAACCGACATTGTAGGTATAGAAATGTCCAAAAATCCACTTTATATCACTTAAAATACATATAAAAATGATTTAAATTTGGACGTTTCAAGTTTAGAAGTTTAAATTTTAGTGCAAGCTCTTGCGAGATGCTGCGAGATAGGCGTAGTTTATGTTAGTGTTCATCATTGTCTATGGAGGTTTTTGACAAATCGAAGGATTTGCTTCTTGTCTTCTGGAATATTCTTGGGCATCTAACGATCAGATTAGGAGACCCACATGTAATTCTCACACATGTATATTGATCTTGTTTCGTTTTGTGTTTATAGTTGAAGTAAAATCCCATAAATATATTTCTTGCTGAACTGTTCTTTTATGTTAGTGAACAATTTACCAAGTTGAGTCTTATCTTTAGCATCTGTTGAGCATGTTTTCAAGTCCTTCAGAATTTGCAAAGACCTGCTTCATTCTTTTCTAATGATTTGAAGATATTGTTTTCTCAATATCTCATATCTCATCTTTATAGGTTTTTATTGGGTAATTTATTCTTGAAAACATAAATACTATTTTTAACAAAATTATAATTATATATATACACATACAGACACGTACATATTTCATGAAAAATTGGCGGAGGTTTAAAATAAAGTTAAACTAAGAAATTTGTTATGAAACATGTTTGGATTTTAATGTTATTATCGAATGGGAACATTATTATAAATTGTTGATTTGTGTTTTTTTTTTTTTTTTTTTTTTAATTAACATGATTGTTAAGATGATTAAAATTTTTTAGCTGGAGAATTATAAAATTGCAGGTTTCATTTCCTAAACTGAAGAAATTATCAATTGAGAGAGGAAACAATATGGAGGTGCTATGGCATTATTTGACTTACTGCAAGTTTCTTGTGCAAACTTCCATCGGTAAGTATTAGAAATTGTAATGTTTGAAGGTTATGTCTGATATGAAGCTTACTGTGTTGTTTTATCCAGCTATGGTGATGTTAACTTTGTAACACTGTATGTCATTCAGGCTTATGACGTTGAATTATCCTTTGAAATTATGCTTCTGAATCTTCCATAATTACCATTGTTATCTTACTTAAATTGATGGAATCCCATATGGAAGTGTCCATAATCACATATGGAAGATTCCTTCACTAGAAGAAATTCAGGCTTTAAGGACATTAAAGGGTTTCAATAACACAACCTTCAATGTCAGTTGCAACCGTTATTAAAAGGTCTTCAGTGAAATTTCCAACCGACATTAAAAGGTCTTTAATGTCGGTTGCAATCGACTTAAAGCCTGTGTTCTTTTTTTTTTTTTTTTAATTCTTAACCGACATTGAAGCCCAAATCTGTCCTTTTTTTAAATTCCGTTGCCGAATCCATTTTTTTTGATAAAAAAGTATAAAACATGACACATCATCATTCGAACGTTGTGGCTATGACATATTATTTATGTATGGATTGCAAATCTATTACATTTAATCAACAAAATTCCTGCTAAAATTATAATTTAAAAGGCCGTACAATAATTCAGCCCTTGAAAACACAAATTACAAAGTAATACAAACATTATGATTTTACAAACATTATGAGTTTACTGTCCCTCTCCAATTGGTTAGTATGGATCCTTTTCATAATCTTTCTTGAACAGACCCCCAGCTTCAGCAGTGTCTGGTTATAGGCATCTTTGTCTAACCACTGTTGTTCAAAGGATCACAAACAAAAAAAGGTTTAAGACAAAGGATTGAAAGTGAAAAATGTGATCAGAATTCATATTAACTAACTGTGTTTTATTGGGAATGTGTATAAATGGTACATTCAAGGAAAAATTCTTTACTAGAGTTCCCTAAGAAAAAGCATAAAGAGGTTGTAATACCAAATCTTTACTCATTTGTTGCACCTGCAAAATAAGAAAGCTCAATAGTTGAATAAATGAGGAAACTCTTTTTTTAAAACTATGAGTCATAACTAAAACTTATTAAAACTTAGCATAATGCACATGTTCTCTCAAGCCAATCAATCATTTAGTTCCTGCATCTATCGCTTAGCTCCAACAGCCCATCGTGTAGCTCAATTTTTTAGTAAACGATCTTGCGCATAGGCTATCGTTAGCTACCGCACCCATCGTTTAGCGTTGATGCCTTATCGTCTAACGCATTCGCCTATCACTTAACGCCATCGCCTATCGCTTAGCATTCCGCCTATCGTGTAGCGCGTCTGCTCATCATCTAGCGCAGCATGGTTATCGTCTAGCGCTCATGCCCATCGCGTAGTGCCATCATGTAGTCTATCGCTTAGTGTCACAATCGCTCTTCGGAAGCTTCTCTTAGCGATTGTGCGACATTTGTTCCCCGCTCACCGAACAAGTCAGCCAACTCGAATACGGACTGCCGGTGCACACCGAGTGTCTCTCGCCAACCTCCACCCCGTTTTAGGGAAAACGGGTTTGGAGAAAAGGTTTTCATAAGAAGTTTTTGTGAGTGTGAATAAAGAAAGAAAGAATTGTAGTAGGCTAGAAAGCAATAAGCAACAACAACAGCTTTATAGAGTACTACTCCGGGTATGGGAAAGTGATGATTAGTCTTATCCCCATATAGTGCATTTCTGAACAAAAAGCCAACTGGCACCCTTGCATATGCAAAAGGGCGAGTGGTCACTTACAAATGAAAATGTAAAGAAAGCAAGCTAACTAAGCTAATACAATACAAGATATGAAAGTATGCTAGAAGGGGGTTGGATCGGGCATGCGGCCATGGCACAGGCCCTGGACAAGCATGACCGTGCATTCTCCCCCACTTAATTGGTTGACGTCCCGTCAACTGACCTTGTTCAAAAATCTGCGATGGCTGGAGCTGCACTTCTCATCTTCGCCCGCTTCCCAAAACTATTCTTCGTCGGGGAGATCCTTCCATTTCACTAGAACTCTGTCAGTTCTCGTCTAGGTCTTCCAATACGGCGCGTACGTTTATTCAGGATTTGTGCAACTTCTTTCTTAGTGGAATTCTTCATCGTGACGGTGGGCGCCTTAGCATGTTTCGTTGTTCATCCTCGGTATCGGCGATGATAGGGCTTCAGGATACTCACATGGATGAACAGGATGAATCTTCATCCATGAGGGTAACTGAACCTTATATGAGGTTCTCCCGACCTTCTCAACTACCTCCACTGGACCTTCATATTTCCTTACTAGCCGTTGGTCTCTCTGGCCTCGGAAACGAAACCTGTTCACTCGTAGCTTGATTAGGACCTTGTCCCCGCTTGAAACTCGAGGGCCCTCACTTCTTATCAGCCCACTTATTCATTCTTCTTGATGCTCTTTCTAGGTAGGCACGAGCTATCTCAGAGGTTTTTTCTCCACTCTTTAGTGAAGTTATGTGCCTGAGGACTTTTGCCTACATAAGGGTGGTCCACCAAGTGTGGCATGAGTGGCTGTCTACCCGCACACCACTTCGAAGGGGCGTTTTTTCCGGTCGCGGAACTCTGCTGGCTATTGAAGCTGAACTGAGCACATCTAATAACTGGACCCAGTTCTTTCTGCCTAGCGCGATAAAGTGATGCAGTATATTCCTCAAGCATACTATTGAAGCGTTTCATTTGGGCCGTCCGGTTTGGGATGATAGCTAGAGGAGATATTCAATGTTGACCCCAATATTTTGAACAATTCTGTCCAGAATGTCCCAGTGAATCTTCCGTCCCGATCGCTAAACACTGCTTCACCGGGGACGCCCCATAATTTCACGATGTGTTTTGAAGAACAGCTGGGCATCATCACGGCTGTGCACAATTTTCAGCGTCGGGATGAAAGTGGCATATTTTTGAGAACCGGTCGATTGATAACAAGGATCGATTCGAACTCTCCCACCTTGGGCAAATGGGTGATGAAGATCGAGAGAACGCTCTCTCATGGTCTAGAGGGCAACAGGTAGAGGTTCCAGCAGACTTGCTAATTTCGCCTTTCACCTTGGTCTTATTGGAAAGACAGGCAAGTCTTCGGTTAAATTGCCAATAGCTATCGTCTCGAAGGGCTTGGCCTCAATAGTAGCCTTGTTTCGAAGCGGCATAAGATCCTCTGCCAACCATTATGTCCTGGCCCATGGTTGTGTCGTAACACTCCTTCATCAGCGACCTTCGTAAACTCCCTGGATCGGGAGTAAGGCGATTCCCTTGGTGTATAGTAGAATCTCTTCCACCCAAACTGCGTGTTCTTCCCCTCTTTGACTAACTGTTGATGGCCTGCGCCGCTGTGTCGTTTGTCAAGTGAAGTTTTGACAGTTTCTCTGTACTGTTGCACTGCAATTGTACTTAGCTTGTAGGCGGGCGAACATGCCAACAGGGCCGCATGTTCGGCTATTTCAGCCTAAGAGCATCCACCGCTTGGTTATTTTTCCCCGGTCTATGTTCGAATTGGAAGTCGAACTCTGCTAGACACTCTGCCACCATGCCTGTTCGACGGACAACTTTCAGTTGGTTGAAGAAGTGCAAATGGAGTTGTTGTCGGTCTTAACCACGAACTTGGGCCCCCAAGAGATACTGTCTCCAGGCCTTAACAGTAAACTACTGCTAACATCTCTTTCTCGGAGGCGACATACCTCCGTTCGGCATCATTTAGTTTCCTACTCTCATACGCGATGGGGTTGTCCGTCTTAGAGGAGGACACCGCCCAACGCGAAGTAGAAGACATCAGTCTCTACTTCAATGGCTTGGTCACAGTCGCAATTCCGAGGATCGGCCCTTCAATCATACACTTCTTTCAAGCCTCAAAGGCGGCTTGACATTCAGTGAGTCCAGCTCCATTGGCTATACTTTTTCAACAGTTCAAGTTAATGGCTTGTTCTTCTCGAGAATCCTTCTACCGAACCGCTTAAGTAGTTTGGCTAGTCCGAGGAAGGATCGTAGTTCGGTCATGGATGATGGTACCTCCAGTCTCGATCGCGGCACCTTGCCTTTTCCATACCAATCCGACACACTCAATCACGTGGCCAAGGGAAATTTATGCGCTCTTGGGCAAAGGAGCACTTCTCTCTCCTTTACATACAACTGATTTTCCTCAACTTTTCGAAGACTAGTTAGAGGTGATGTCGATGGTCCTCCAGCGAGGCACTATAGACCACAATGTCTTCGAGATAACACTACGACGGAAATTTTGTCGAGGTATTCGTGAAACACTTGTCAAATTAAGCACAAGAAAGTTGCTGGAGATTGGTGAGGCCAAAGGTGCATCACAGGAATTTCAAGGCTCCATATCTCGTGACAACATGTCGTCTAGGTTCGTCTCCTTCAGAAATTTGGAACCTGATAATATCCCGACCGTAGGTCCTAGTCTTTGAGAAACTTAGCACCGGTGAAGCCGATCAAATAAGTCGGATTAATAGGAAGGGGATAATTTGTTGTGGACTGTGAAGCTTATTCAACGGCCCGATAGTCGATGCAACAATCGGAGGCTCCCATTCCTTCATCTTCTGAACAGTACATGGGGCCCTGTAGGGGCCTTCGCCGGTCTGATAAATCCTACATCTAACAATTCGTATAACTAATTTTACGGAGTCGGCCCAATTCTGGCGGGGCATGCCGATAATGCATTTCTTGGCAGGTCGGCTTTGGCCCCTCGGTAACAACTCAATCTCATGTCAATCTCCCTTCGGGGGGAAAGGACTTCGGGCAAAGCTTTTAGGCATGACATCCGATTACTCTTCCAAGACAAATAGAACATCTTAGGGGAATCTCCTTTTCCAGTGGATTCAACTGATTCTATCGGGATGGCCATGAACGTTGGGTTCATCGTGGGCCATAGGCCTCTCTTCAAATTGGAGGGCTGGAGATCATTCTCACCCCATTTTGGCTGCTTTGATACTGGCTTGAACTACGGTGGGTGTTAGATCCCGGTAATGACTAGAACATTGGGCGAGGGCCATTGGTATGACTTTATGTTTCAAGTAGGAACTTCATTCCCCAATACCAACGTCAAAATCATCCATCTTTGGACAATCACGAAGTCAACGAGGCCTTCCAGTCTCCTAACTTCACCGGAGTTCTCTTCGCTATCCCGTAATCGGTAGGGCTGCAGGAATTCACAGCTTTCATCTTTCGCATCTCTTTCCCAAGTCAAGTTTTTAGGCGGCGGGCTTCCGTTTCAAGCATGAAGTTATGGGTGGCCTCCGGAGTCACCATAGTGTTCTTTTGGACGATCTTTGGTTGACCCAGCGTCCACATTACATGAGTCCTTTCTCTAGTGGCTCGTCGCCTTTCCCATTTTCTTCTGGAGTGCAGATAAGAATTTCATAGCCCCATCCTGTGATTCTCAATTTCTCTGCAGCTGGCTCGATTACCGTTTCTCCAGTTTCAACCTTTTCTTCGGAGGTAGAGGCTAATGTGGCCTTGAAAAGCATTGAACGCAGTTCGAATTAGACATTCGCCCCGCCCTGAGAGGGCGATTATAATTGTTATGCTGTTGCGGCGGCCCCCGCCAGTTGTTTCCTGATCTCGGTTGGGATGATTTACGGTCCCCCTGTGTTCTTGTTTCTCCTCCCCCAGGTCGGAGAGACTGGAACAACTGTTTCTGTTTCCCCCATTGGAGGAAGTTGACTGCTTCCTCACACTTGCGAGTCAGTGCTAAGGTCGTATAGCATTCAGCTGTCGCATAGGCGAGGGGAGATCCTATACTCTCGTCATATAGTTTGATTTCGCCCCCGGTGTTCCAGCCCTTCAACAAAGCAAGACCTGTCTTTTCAGACATATCTCGCTATGTCACATGAGTCTGCAGAACTTTTTACGTAGTCCTGATGTTACCTATTGCTTCAGCTCTTCAGGCATTTTCGTCGAGCCAAGATCTCGACATTTCAGGGAAGAACTGCGAGCAATTTCACTTGGGTTTTAATCTAATGAAGTATAATCAAGCCATGATCGTCCTCCTGTTATGTCTGTAGATACGGATACAACATCCACCACTTTTAACTGCAATTCTTTATGCCAGAATCGAAGGGATTTCGATGTTCGCACAAGTTGTGTAGTGCTTTACGTGCCTACCAAGTCCTTCAAGGTTTTCGCTGTAGAACGTACCGAGGCCCAGTTTCAGGGAATTGAAGTACTGCCATGTCGAAATTGGCTTAATATTCCAAGACGCTTTTGATCAGCTTCCTGCGCCACCTCTCTAAATCGACTAGAGGTTCAGTTTATCGCAGTTTTGAATTTCATTTACGCCAATTGCATCGGATTGTAAGTTTGCACCGCCTCTTAGCCTGTGTTCGTACGCTCTTGGGCCCAATGGAAGATCACACCAGGGCCGCTTCACGAGTCTCTGCTTATCTTGCTCAGGCTTGGCACCGCTCATGGGCTAACGCAACATTGATAGTTTCTCGAACGCGCAACTGGCACCGAAACAGTTAATTCAGACATGGTAACTGAAGATTTCTTTGGGAGCCGTCCAGCTCTTCGACGCTCCCTTTGTGGGCAACAGAGCCGATGACGCTATCGCCACGTTCAAAGCTGTCGGACCGTGCTGTTTTGTCTCGAAGGTCTCTACCCTCAATCATCAATTTCCTCTGACGGGTAATCCCGTCTAAGCGGCCCACTACCGCATCAAATTTCATCGGCTTTCTCAGCAACTTTCTTTGTAGCCGAGTCTCTAGGAAATGGACATTATCCAGGACCTCTCTCAGGTAGAGCATTTGCTCTTCCATCTCTACAACCTAATCCACATGGGACTTGTTGAGGTTCTTCGTCGCTGACATGATCACTGATCTTCCTTCTGTGAGCCGACTTGGCTCTGATACAACTGTCACAAATCGCTCTTTTGGAAGCTTCTCTTAGCGATTGTGCGACACTTGTTCCCGCTCACGAACAAGTCAGGCAACTCGAATACGGACTGCCGGTGGCCACACCGAAGTGTCTCTCGCAACCTCCACCCCGTTTTAGGGAAAACAGGTTTGGAGAAAAAGGTTTTCGTAAGAAGTTTTTTGTGAGTGTGAATAAAGAAAGAAAGATTGTAGTAGGCTAGAAAGCAATAAGCAACAACAACATCTTTATAGAGACTTACTCCGGGTATGGGAAGTGATGATTAGTCTTATCCCCATATAGTGCATTCTGAACAAAAAGCCAACTGGCACCCTTGCATATGCAAAAGGGCGAGTGGTCACTTACATGAAAATGTAAAGAAAGCAAGCTAACTAAGTTAATACAATACAAGATATGAAAGTATGCTAGAAGGGGTTGGATCGGGCATGCGGCCGATGGGCAACAGGCCCTGGACAAGCATGACCGTGATAATTATCCTTTATCGTGTAGTGCATCTGCTCATCATCTAGCACAGCACGGTTATCGTCTAGCGCTCATGCCCATCGCGTAGTGCATCATGTAGTCTATCGCTTAGCGCCCGCACATCTGCATACATCGTTAGCTGCCCGGCATCTTCTATATGATCGTCCAGCGCCCGCCTATACGATCGACGATTGTCAGCACCCGCCTACACCATCGTCCAGCCGCTCACACAATATCTAGACGATCGTCTAGCGCATCGCTTAGCTCCTCGCATCTGCTAAATGATCGTTCTACCTCATCATTTAGCTCCCGCATTGCTACAACGATCGTTCAGCGCCCGCCTACACGATCACCTACCTCATCGTTGTCAGCGCTACTCATTTGCTACACGATCGTCTACCCAGCGTCGTGCACTCAACATTTCGCTTTCATTGCTCATGCTCACGCATACCCAACGCAGAAGCAACTCTTGGCAACGCCTCTTGCCAATACTTCAACAAATGTATCATATACAACAAAACCATTAATCAAATCAAATTTCAAAGGCCATAGACACATAAAAAGTAGACCCAAATCTAGGAGCAAAGAGACATATTGAAGTGAAACCGCAGCTGGCTTTCATTGAGACATTACACAAACAGTTGAGAGGCGTAACATAAGAACAAAAATTGTTGTGAGTTTAAGAGAGGAAAGAGAAGAAGAACATATTGATCTGGACGAACGACGAACGATGAACTTCAGATCTTTAGATCTGGACTTCAGATCGAATGACGAACGACGACACACGGATCCAGGCGACTTCAGATTCGGGCGACTGGGTGCGGTGGCGCGGGTTGCACGACGAACGGACTTGCACGGAAGCCAGATCTACACCATGATAGACTTGCACGGGTTGCATGTCGGCACGAGTTACGTTACCCATTGACAAGGGTTTGGAAGAGAGAAGTGAGAAAGAAGAGGGTCTGAAGAGGAAAGTGTGAGAATGAGAGGAAAAATAAAATAAGGGGAGAGTGAAGAGGGAAAAATAAAAAAAAGGGGGGAAAATAGAAAATAGGGGGAGAGTGACGAGGGAAAAATTAAGCGGGTCTTTAATGTCGGTTTAAAATTAAAAGTAAAGGTACCCCTACAATGTCGGTTTAAAACCGACATTAAAGATCCGCTTTTTTAAAAAAAAAACAAAACCGACATTATACATCCGATTTCACTTTTTTCAACTGACATTAAAGGCGAAAATTCTTGTAGTGCTTTCTGAATGATAGTTGTTATTTTCTGGTTTTAGTACCTCTCTTTGGTTCTATATGCTAATCACCAGAGTGCATATGTAGTTCTTTGAGCATGGACTTGCAGTATAGAGAAGAGAATTGGCCAATAAGCTTTTTGGTTATGTACTTACACTGAGTCTTCAGATGTATGGTTGTCAATTGATCCAGAAGGTACTGCTTATCTTAAGTTGGAATCCATATTATCTTATGAACACTGTGCCTGTTTTATCTTCTCTCAACTGTTGAATTCAATATCCTCTTTAAAACGTTTTTAGTCACTGTAGTATTGTTGGGTTTTATGTCCTAAAATTCGTGATTTGTAAACAATAAATGGATTCTATTTTACAATAAAGTTGTTATTGAGGCTTATACAGTAAAAATGTTATTGAATATGTGAATTGCACTTAAAAATCTCAAATCCAATAAACTAAGAACCACTGGCTATTGTATGAATACTTGAACTATATGTGGAGACATATAAGTGGATCAAGTTCGAGTAATAGCCAAAATGGTCTATTGTATAGGGATAAGGATGGGTACCTTATCTTAGAGACACTATGGATGTAACCCACTTTGTATTTGATACAAACAATGTGATCCTATCGTTCATATGGAGATGCAACCCACTATGAAATGAGTTTTTATAAGATCGAACCACAAAATAGTCACATTTACTTTATAACGGCATCTACTATTAAGATTGACTATTTCAATACGATGATCAAGGTAACTCGATCTTAGTCCTGAGCTAACTATGAACTCTTGTTCATTTGGAATTATTCTTTAATCTACATGGGTGAGAGTGGCCTGAGTTTTCCAACTCAATAACCCTACCATTTTAGGGATAAGATCGGGTAGATAGCTGGGGACATAGTCCTGCAAGATGGAATTCGCTCCTATCCGATTATAAGAATAATGGATAGATTGTTCTCTCTTAAGTGCTGACTCCAAGTCTTGAACAAAGGGTCCCACCCTCTCATTAGCCCGAGTGGGACTCGACTTGGTGGTTGGACCACAAATCAATTGTTCATTAAAATATCAATGAGACTTAAAGAACAAGATGTAATTATAGGGGTAAAACAGTAAATTTAACCAGTTGTAATTACGAAAAACATGTGAAGGATCGACGTACTTATCATGATATATCTGGACAGAAATATATCTACAGTGAGGAGAGTGCAACTATTGGGCTATGGTGGAGTGTCCCGGTAGTTAACGAATGTTGGTTAACTAGGTTAAAAAGTTTAGTCGGTTAATCTCAGATCGTTAGGGCTTATGATCTGTAGGTCCATTAGGTCCCCCTACTAACTCATATTGGACTAAACGTTAGAACAATGTGATGAGAGAATTTGAATTGTTCAAATTCTGCTAAGGGAATAAGCATTAATTATATTTGATATACTAAACGACTTAATGTTTAATTATGAACTAAACAATATAGTGAGCTGAAAATATTTAAATATGATTTAAATATTACATACATGAATAGAGATTCATGATTGGGATTGGTGTTATTAGTTAATTTAATATTTGATATTAAATTAATTTTATTAATTAAATTGTTTAATTAATTATTTAAAATTAATTTGATCTAGAATTAGTTTTTTAAAATTAGTTTTAAAATTAATTTTATTCAAAATTAATTATTTGAATACTTTAAGAAAATTCATTTTGAATTTTAGAAATTCCAAATTTGTTGAATTTTAGAAGCAGTGGGATTTTTCCACATTTTAACCTCTTTAACACCTCAAATCCCACTTAATTAAAACTTCAATTTGTTGTCACTTTGAAGTGAATTTTAAGAGCATGATTTCTTCTTTAAATAGAAGAAGGATTTACGTAGATTGGGGTTGAAACAATTAGCTTTTGAAGCCGTTTTTTTTTCTCTCAAAACCATAGCTCCAAGTTAACTTTAACTCCATTTTCCCACAATTTTGGATCCCACAATCCGTTCTAAGGTCAGAGAATAGCGGAAAAGACTCTAGCGGTGGTCCACGAAGTGTTTGTGATAAAAACAACTAGAGGATCACTTCAATTTTAAGCTACATCAAGGTTTGCTCTACAAACTTTGTTTTATAGTTTTAAACAAGCATGTTTAATCCTTAAATTAATGTAATTAGAGTGCTTTAGATCTTAATTGCTTCCGTTTGCATGTAACTCCAACAACTGGTATCAGAGCATATTTTAGGTACTCAATTTGCATTAATTTAAGCTTGGTGGGTGAATTTTCATGGGATGAATGTTGTGGTTGCTAAAGTTGGATATATTATGGTTTTGATATCAAATTAAGCTTCATTATGTTGAAATTATTGTAATTATGCGCTTTTATATGGGCTTTAATGTGTGAGGAAGGGTTTGTATTTTTCCTAGAGTCGTTAGAGTTGAAATTAGGTTGTAATTTGAAGAAATTTGAAGCAAAGCTGAAACAGGGAGCTGGGACCTGAGCAGAGCGTCGCAACGATCCTCAACAGCATTACGACGCTGCTTTTCATTTTTTTTTCAGAAACGCACGTGTCAGGAAGAACGGTCCAACAAGATCAGTTCGGTCCGATTCAGCCCAATTCCAGTCGATTTCGTCCTATTTGAAGCCTTTGGCGTCCAGTTCAAGCTATTTTCACTTGGTTCGGGCCGATTCGAAGTGTTCGGGAGTGGTTCAAGCCAGTTTTTCAGTTATTATTGTAATAATTTAGTTGTTTAATAGCCTAGGATGCCAAAACTGGTCCACTTTAGTGTGCTTAATTAATTGTGCATTATGAATGTATGTTTTAATTAAATTAAATTTGTTTGTGCATAAAGTATGCCATATAGATTTAAAATCCCATCATAGGATAAACATTTTTCATGTATTGAAAATATGTTATAAAGTGTTCTAATATATAGTATGTATGTATAAGTTTTCATGAGAATTAATAAAAGTTGTTATATTAATTTATGAAATGTTTGGTTTATGTCATAGATTTTGTCTAAGTTATAATTATTATAAAATGAATTAGACTGTTAAAATGTATAACACAGAAAATTGCATGCTCACACAAGGTTAACAACTAGAACCTTTTTTAATAGTTAAAATAAGTAAATAACTTGTAAAATTAAGGTTACAAGATAACTCACTCGGAAAGATCCTGTCTAATGCTAGAGGTACTTAAGTTGACGGTTTACGGAACATCTGTTACCTGGGGATTGAGTTGATACTTGAGTTAGGTTAATATGAATTTATGAGCATGCGTGAATGATGTGAGGTTTTAAAGAGTTTATCACTTAGACATTGTAGGTTAAATCCAATATAAAAGTTATACTCAGATAAACACCTAGATTTAGATATATTTAACTAGCCGAAATATGCCTAAGTAAAAGCATACCCAAACCGTCTAGAACACTTCAGTAGGAGAAAAATGATTTTTACTTTTTAGCTCTCACATTTCTAAGAGTTCGCACCATGAGATCCATGCTCGGCTTTGTGTCACCCCGGGCATGGCCTCCATTTGGAAAGTGTTTGCATGGGTCAATAGCAAGGTGAATAGGGAAAGTTGTCTATAGTAAGTGGGAGAAGGAAGTGTATCAACGCATCCTACGATCTCTTCCATTAGGTTGCACCATGAGATTCCCATGTTCTGCCTACGTGTTGTTCTAGAGCGACTACCCATTCGGAGGGTCGTAACATGGGGACCAGAACAACGTAAGCTTCATAAATGAATAAGGTCTCTTAGGTCCATTCTCAACATTTTCTTTCCATTCGATAGAATGTTGGGACTGATCCTGAGATCCAAAAATGGAGGGTTACACTTACAAGAATTATTAATGAAGGATCTCATACCGAGAGTTCCATGAGCGGGTTTAGATCGCTCCGATTTCACAGTGACTGGAATATAAACGATATACATTCCATACTAATTTTTATGCATATTAAACTCATCAACAACATGCTCAGAATACGATAAAACATAGAGAAAAGGGGTTCATACCAGAGGAAGACTATCTTCGTATGTGTGAACTCACAACAGCGGAAAACTCGCATCGATCTACCAGCACCCGACGAGTCTGTAAACTGTTACTACACGATACGAACATACATGAACAAGGCCATAGGAACAACACCACCACAAGGAAAACCCGGGTATCCTTAGTGTCAAAAACGCAAAGAGTGGGCTCTGGTGAGTTTGGTAGAGGACGGAGGAAAATACTTTGTGTAGACGATAAGCGCGTGCGAGAAGAACTCTACTATCGTATAGCGGAGACGCTTATCGTATAGTAGAACTACACGATCATTTAGGAAAAACTGGACGATCGTTTAGGAAAGTGGTATAGGATTGTTTAGAGAACGGGCAAACTAGACGATCATTTAGACGAATGAGATTCTATCGTATAGGCTCTCGCGATCGCTCTTTCACGGTTTCTTTTGGGCGTGGGATATCAAAAGCATGACTGAATTAATTCTTCAAAATGAAAATGATTTTTAAACTTTAACTCGCCGGTTACCCTAACCTTCGCGGCCCCATGTTCCCATGTTCCCACGTTCAAACGTGAATTAATTGGTTAATTATTAAATAATTAATCAATTAATTTAATTAATGAATATAATCATATTATATTTATATTTTATAGTTTGATATCATATATCTACTATAGTATTTTTCCTCTACTTGATATAAATCATATTTATATCTAATTTCCTCCAAAATAATGTATCTCATACATTTAGCCAATTATATCATATATAATTAACCAGCCCAATTATATCATATATAATTGAACTTCCTTTTGTCAATTTGAACATTTCAAATTAACCCAAACACTGGTTCACGACTTTATCCAAGCTACCCAGGTGTCCTAATGGACTTGTGGCTCGAAGCTTCAACGCTACGTGAATAGCTGACTAAACTCTTTAGCCACGAGATTCACCATCCGTTAACTGTTAGTGATTCCACTAAAGACCAACAGCTGAACTCTTCTTACCACATATATATTTTTGTGTCCATTGGATATAACCAATCATGAGTACGATAACCCTTCACAGATGCTTGTAAGTACAACTGGGCCAATTTATGGTTTTGCCCCTGTAGTTACATCTCACTCCTTAAGTACCACTGATTCCTCTAATGAACAATACAACATAGTCCAACTATGTATGAACACCTCTTAGGCCAAGAGAAGGTGTGTAGCGTCACATTGTTCAAGTCCCAGAATCAGTCCTTAAAGGAGCCATCTATCTACTTACCCCTGCCTAGGGGAAGGAGTGAAATCCATCTTGTGTAGTTGAGCTCCCAGCTCCCAAACCAGACGTATCCCCAAAATAGTAGGTTTGAATCGGTGACTTGGCCACTGGCACCCATACAAATCAAAGGACCGCCCTCAATGGCAGGAGTTCCCAACTCACTAAGGATTGAGGTCATTACGTATGGTCATCCTAATGAAGTGAAGTCTCTGTCATGAACAGTGTTATATAACAAGACATTAACACTTCGTAGTCAGGTCTTATACAAACTCTTTGTATAGGACGCCCCCGCTCGCATGTCCCCAACAGAATGATCAGGATCAGATTATCTTTGGCAAGTCACAACACTTGTGACCATTCCACAAAGCGGGCCGCATCTGTAGCATTACCAGGATAAGGTTTCCCTCTCATATCCATATACTAGAGACCATTTTGGTTATCACTCAAGACATGATCCACTTGTATGTCACCACATACATGCTTGAGTCACATACAGATAATCAGGAATTTTATGTTTATTGGTTTGTGGTAAAGCAAATAAAACAAGTAAATGAGCAAAACAACAAGAGGTGAAGTAAATATCATATATTAACAATCACAGGTGTCCGTATATACTGTTTACAAACTATAGGACACGAGACTTTAGGGCATCAACCCCAACAATTTAGTGTTAGTAAGTTCTTGACCAAACAAGTGAACCAAATGCTATAGGGATAAGAGTTATTATGGTATTAGTGTTTAGTCAAGAATGTCTTGGTTCAGTGAAGAAGTAATTGACTGCCCCCCAAATCGGTTATTCTAACTCACTGAAGTATCGTTACAAAGTTAGTAAATTATATGGGTACATTATTAATTTTGCTAAAACCTGATTGGATTTAATAGAAATTCATTAATAGAACCTGTTTATTTTTCAGCATGTCTAGCTCATTAGTTCAACTACCTGCTTCCGAAAAATTAAACAGAGACAACTACGCAAGTTGGAAATCAAATTTAAACATGATACTAATAATCAATGATCTTAGGTTCGTTTTAACAGAGGAATGCCCTTCAGATCCCGACTCATCAACGAATTGAAATTTTCAGAAATCCTATGACATATGGATTAGGACAACGGTAATGCCCAAGTCTATATCTTAGCGAGCATATCTAATGTTTTGACTAAGAAACACGAGAGTATGGCCACCGTTAAGGAGATCATGGACTCGTTGCAGGCAATATTTGGACAACCGTCCTCATCTGTCAAGCGTGATGCTCTCAAATATGTTGACAACTCTCGCATGAAGGAAGAAACCTCTGTTAGAGAACATGTTCTGGATATGATGGTCCATTTCAATGTAGCAGAGGTAAACAGTGTTGTCATTGATGAGAAAAGTCAGGGTAGTTTCATCATGGAGTCTCTTTCGAAGAGTTTCCTATAGTTTTGTACAAATGCGATGATAAACAAGATTGAGTATAATCTGACTACTCTCTTGGATGAGCTTTAGACATACCAGTCTCTTATGAAGATTAAGGGACAAGAAGAGTAAACGAATGTTGTTACCTCAAAGAAGTTCCAAAAGGGATCATTCTCAGGAACTAAGTCTGGACCTTCCACTTTAAAGAATAAAAGTATTCAAATGAAAAAGAAGGGAAAAGGGAAAGGTAAGACTCATGCTGTCACACCCCCTCCCAGATTATCCTATAAATCTGAGAAGAGATGTGAAGACAACAATCGTCAACTCTCTTATGACAATTATGGTCCAACTTGTTCCTGTGAACCTATCTCTTTAGTACTTGTTAAACCTGATTAGCAATTCATAATCTTAACATCCTACCACAATCTCATCAACATTTCACTATACTTATATATATATATATATATATATATATATTACTATACAGTTACTAGACCAACATACATTAACAAATTATGGAAACTTAAGTTTAGTACAACAACAGTTCGACACAAGTTCTACCCATTTTCCCATGATAGGCACAAATAAAATTAAGGTCTAAACATAACAAAGTGGACCACCTAAACTTCAAAATGCTTGGAAGATCCTAAGTAGTGATTGGCTGGCAAATCTTCTAGGCTTCGGGACGTTGACCGCCACCTGGGGAGTGAAAACATTTTAAAGAATGAGCTTAAAATACCCAGTGAGTGACTATTTTAAGAAATATGCTTTCATACAAGAACAACATAACCAATGCTTTCCACAAAACATTTAAAAGAACATCTACAGGGTTTTAAGATTAAAGCTGAAAAAAATGAAAACATGGCACATAAAAACCCTGAAATGAAACTCATCATCATTTCCTGCAAAGAATCCCTACTCCTCTAACTAAACATGTGGGAGATTCCTTTTGCTCAATCCCTAATAACCTTAGTTGAGAGAGAGCCCTTTTGCTCGATCTCATCAATGTCGATAACATAGATCTTACGTGCACGTAGAATTGATTAGGATTCTATCTAGCTTACCATACCTTCGGTAGCGAAGACCTTCATATAACTGGGTACCCTACCATACTTTTGGTACCAATGTCTAAGAGTAGGTTTTACATACAAAGCATAAAACATTTTACTTTACATGAATCTTTATCATAAAAAAGTATGCTCAACATGTTATTGGAATTCCTTAAAAAGCTTAATCTCATACTAAAACATGGCAGAATTCCTTAAAAAGCTTAATCTCATACTAAAACATGGCGTAAAGCTTAGTTGGAACGCATGGAAGTTATATTTAAAGTCTGTCATTAAACTATACTCATGTGTTCAACATCAATTTCCAGTACTTAAGTCATGTGTTAAGAAAATCAAGTTAAAACTAACTATGCGTTGCAAACTCATTAGTGAAAAACTTTGTAAATGTTTGAAAGCTAGTCACTCACAGTTTATGAGTTACTTCCTCAAAGGGTCATAGGTCTCCCCTATATGCATTTACCCCGTAAAAACAATAAGAACCTTGGCTAATGTCTTTAGCTCCCTCTTGGGTTTAACTTCACTATTCAACTTTAATATATACTAAGTCCAAATCTAGTTCAACGCGTCATCTTAATCCTTTTACTCGGTGCATCCCTAACACATAGGTACTCAGTGTATTACCATCTTTAACCAGACTTTACCTTGTAATTAGTTAAGTGGGTATCAATCCACACATAGGTGCTCAATGGCATTAGGATGCACTTACCTCGCCTATGCGATGGGTATTTGTGGCCACAACCCTCAGCATGCCTCTTCTTTTACACGCAGCCTCTCGAAAACTTGTGGAACACTTCGGCCAACGCCTGCTTACTCTATCACATACCCTCTCTTATGTGTGCACTCACCCACACTTAGCCTCATCCAGTTAGCTGCTTGTTTGTGCTTGGGTGGCAGCTACCTGTTTTTTCATCCAACCAAAAGTTCCAAATTTAATTTTCCAATTCGAATAACTTAAGTTCCAGACTTTATCTTATGAGACTTCCTTCTAAGGACTTATTCCCTGACATCTTAAATAACTTACCTTAAAATTCTAGCCTCTGATTCCTTTCCATGGGCTTGAAATTCTTCAATCTTTACAACATATTTGAGTAACCTAAGAATTTCAAGCCCTTGAGGAATTCTTCAACTTCCAGCTCAATTCCATAAGAATTTCCCTCCGACAACCCTGGAGTAACTTCTTCACTATTCAAGCTCCAAGTTGGCAACAAATTTTCTTCTTTAACACGAGTAACTGAGCTCTCTTTTTCTAAATTCCATTTATACTAGTGTATGCATGATCAGAGGGCTTAATAAAGTGACACCTAGGCCACTAACTCCAGCTTAAGGCTTTAACACGTCACATGGCCCCCTAACCGGGTCATTATCCTAAGTACTTCAGCCTCACCCAACGCATAGGTTGGACACCATCACAAAGGGTATGTTCATTGCTTAAATCCCCATTCTCTCTCATCCATTTCCCTATCAGCCATTGTCTCTTACACCTTGCCTTAGGCACTTGCGTTGAGACTTGCTGCTCGTCAAAGCCTTAGTTAACCTTTAAGGCACACCTCAACACCCCTCAAACCAGCGTTTATGCCTTTACACATCTACATCAACCTAACCTCTCTGTACCTCGATTAGCGCATACCTTGAGCCTTGCGACTCGCCTAACTCTTGCCTTGGTGCTCCACATGCGTTCTCCTAGGCAAGTTTGATTGTATACTTATTGCATGCCCTGACTTTTACTAACCTTTGGTGAAGCCAACACATCATGGATAACCATTCCCTCGGTAGGCTCTTCTAACCTCTTCATGGCCCTCAACGCAAGCCTCACATTTAGTCATTTTTCTCTTTGAAACCTTGAACACATGACATGAAAAAATCATCCTCAAGCTTTTTTATTTCTCTTAAGTACCACTTCCACTTATTTTACCAGAGAGCCTCCATTTCCACACTTTGAAAATTTTTTGAACTTCTCAACTTTGCCACACGCCTATCTTCTCATTTCTTTATGCTCTTGCCTAAGTGTCAACTACCCTTTATAACTCGAGAGCACATATTCCTAACACTTAGGAAATTTTCCTCTTTTAAACATTATATACAATCATAGCACATTTTACATAACATTCAACTACATAAACACCATTAACTCATAATCATAGAAATTTAAACACAATTAATTAGTAAAATATGCTTAGAGGTTTACAATTTACCTTTCACTTAGAGAAATTTCGTCCTCGAAATCTCCTTTAAGCGCTATCAATAAGATTTCTTCAAAGTTCTATACATCTTGGTACTACCTGGATGCATAGCATACGTTGAACTGTGAGCCTCCTCAAAAACTACATTTTTCAATGCCTCGTCATTAGAAACACATAACCTGTACTCCTTCAGTAAGATTCCATCCTGTCTTAACACATAATCTGTTCTCTATTGTTTACTTACCTCTTCAGCTAACTTCTTGAGACTAGGGTCTCCTGTCTGAGCTTTGATAATATCATCTACCAAGGTAGGCCTTACCTGAAAATGTGCCAAAAGTTCACCTAGGCGACCTATTGACAATGCTGCATTAGCATTCCTGAATTCCTGCAATAACCTTCCCTTTAGAGAACTAAGCACATTCCTGGGGTAACTCGACTTCCTGCTCAATGCATCGACTACCACGTTTGCTTTATCTGAGTGGTAGCCGATGGTGCAATCATAATTTTTAATTAACTCTATCCATCTTCTTTGCCTTAATTTCAGCTCTTTCTGCTTGAATATGTACTTCAAACTTTTATGATCTGTAAAGATATGACATCTCTCACCATACAAGTAATATCTCCAAATCTTCAATGCTAACACTATAGTTGCTAGCTCTAAATCATGTGTAGGGTAATTACCCTCATGCTTCTTCAGTTGTCTGAATGCATATGCTACTACTTTTCTATCCTACATCAACACACATCCTAATCCCTGTCTAGATGTATTATAGTAAATCTTGAACTCCTTATCTGGAACTGGATGGGTAAAGATTGGTGCAGGCACCAATCTTTGCTTCAGCTCCCGAAAACTCTGTTCACAACTATCCATCCATTCAAACTTTGCATCTTTTCTAGTTAAATTGATCAATGAGAGAGCTATCTTTGAAAAACCTAGTATCATGCCAAACCAAGGAAACTACATACCTATGTTACTGAGGTGAGCCGTTCCCATCTAACTATGGCTTCTATCTTCCAAGGATCAGCACTAACTTCTACTACTGGCACCACGTGCCCTAAGAATACTACCTAGTAGAGCAAAAATTCACATTTACTGAACTTGGCTTATAACTGCTTTTCATGTAGTGTTTGCAATACTATCCTCAGATGCTCTGCATGTTTTTCCCTACTATCTGAATAAACCAAGATATCATTTATGAAGACAATTACAAACTAATCTAAGTATAGATGAAATATCCTGTTCATTAGATCTATAAACACTATTGAGGAATTAGTTAAGCCAAATGGCATAACCAGAAACTCATAATGCCTATACCTAGTTCTAAAGGTCGTCTTAGGGATATCTGACTTCCTGACCTTTAACTGATGATAACCTGATCACAAATCGATCTTGGAGAACATCGATGCTTCTTTCAACTGATAAAAAAGATCATCAATATGAGGCAACAGATACTTATTCTGTATAGTTACCTTGTTCAACTGACTTTAGTCAATGCATAACCTAAGTGTGCCATCTTTCTTCTTTACAAATAAGACCGATGGTCCCCAAGGTGATACACTGGGCCTGATATAACCCTTATCAACTAATTCCCGCAATTGAGTTTTCAATTTCTTCAACGCAGCAGGTGTTGTTCTGTAAGGTGCCTGAGAAATAGGCATCGTTCCTGGAATCAGATATATAGTAAACTCCACCTCTCTATCAGGTGGTAATCCTACTAATTCTTCAGGAACACATTAATAAATTCTTGCACAATAGGAACACTTTCTGGTCTTAACTTTTTCCCTGTGAAACTGTAACATGAGGCAACTACGTTGTGCATCCTTTAGTCAACAGCTTCTCGGGCTTTACCGCTAAAATTATACAAGCAGAAAAAATTTTCCTTTCTCCTACAAACACTATTTCCACTTTTCCTAGTAATTTGAATGTCACTTCCTTCTTATGACAATCAATAGATGCATGGTATTTAAACAAGAAACATCCTCAGAATAGCATCAATCTCTAACAATTCTAAGGGAATCAAATCAATCACCATGCTCTGTCCCTCTATTAAAATCACATAGTTTTTCTAATAATCATTTACTATTAGTACATTACCAATAGGGGTGGAAATAACTAACTCTTCAGGCATAGTTTCTAACACCCTATTAATATTCAATGCAAACATGCTTGAAATAAATGAATGGGTCGCCCTTTTATCAAATAATATATGAGCAGGCCTATCTTGAATAAGTATTGTACCAATAACAATATATGGTGCATCTTCAGCCTACTGTTGGGTCATAACATAGACCTTACCCTGCTGATGTGGTTGTCCTGCTACGCTCTTCTATTTTGCACCACTGATGTGCTTTTTTGCTGCATCTACCTTAGGCTCATTCACAGTCTGGGATACTACTCTCTGCTCAACCTGTGCCCCGAAACTAACTAGAGACACTCTCTTCGATAATGACCGAGCTGTCCGCACTAGTAGCAAAAATTCTACCCCTCGTTACACTATCCTGAATGGCGCTTACCACGTTTCCACACTGAGGTTTTTTGACTGAACTGGCGATAGACTCTACTATATGCCCTGATCTAGATCCTCCAATTGTCTAACTATATCTTTGTCTGCTTCTCTTCTGCTAGCTTTCTGTCGTACTACCCTAGGAAGTCATTTGCTCACTGAAATAAGGCTTAAAATCTCTCTTTCCTGAGCCTCTTGGAGGGTGTCTTCGCTTCTCACCTCTGAAGACCTCCCTGTCTTGCGTATCCTCTGCCAAGCTTTTTTAAGCTCTCATTGCTAATTCAACTAGCTGAGAGAAATCCGTCCAGTTGGCTATAGCAGTCACAAATGTTCAAATCTCCTTCCTCAGTCCATTCTTAAATCGTTTACATCTATCCTTTTCCTCAACTATAATTGTATAAGCCTATCTGGATAACTCAATATACTGCTATTCATATTCAGCAACTTTCATCTTTTCTTGAACAAGTCTCAAGAACTCGTTTCTCTTTGCCTCATGAAAGGAAGCATGATAGTTTTTTTTCTTAAAAAATTCTCTTGAACTCATCCCAGGTCATCACCTCTGACCTGTTTCTTCTAGAGTCTATCACTTTCCACCACTATTTTGCTATTTTCAGTAATAAAAATGGAAGGAAATTAGACACAAGGATTTCCATGAGCAGCGGAAGGATCGTTCCAAATTTCAATCATATTTGAACAACAACAATTACAGTCAATAAACGGAAACTTAAAGGCTATGCACAACAGAAAATTACAACATGCTTTACTAAGATCAAGGGACAAAATACACATACCTTTGAAGACTCATCTTCAACACCCTTGATCACGAACAATCAGCAACCACCACACGAACATCACAAACGGCCTCCAAAAACCTCGACAATAGTTAGTTGAGTACGACACCACCACAAAGGCTACCTTGGTATTCCCGGTATGAGAATCCAGAAGTGTGGGCTCTGAGTGGACTTGGTTAGAGAAGAGACCAGAGGAACAATCGTGTAAACGATTGAGCAAGTAGGAGATGACAGTGTCTATTGTATAAACGATACACAATCGTTTAGAAGAAGCTCCACGATTATTTACCAAAAGCTCCAAGATCGTTTAGCTAATCGGCCAGTTGAGTGACTATTGTATAGAAACACTCTACGATCATCTAGTCTCTCTTCAGCTGTCGTTTCGTAAATCTCATTTACTTGAAAGCCACCGTGAGTAATTTCTGAGAATAGAAACTCTCAATCATCAACTTCTAAATTTAGGAAAACGTTTTTCCTTTTATCTTACGGTTACAATGAAACTACCAATAACCTCCCATTCAATTGGTTATTAGAGAAAAAGAAATAATTATCCAATACTTAATATTATTATAAATATATATGATAACCAATTTACAATACTATATTAATAACCTATAGTTTTAATATTTCATCTCATGAAACATATAATCCATAGCTCTTTTTCTATTTCATGACACTTAATGTAAATCTCATTTACATTAGTCCTCCACTAGATGTATCTCATACATCACACCGATCATATCATATATAATCGAATTACCTTTTGTTAATTTGAACATTTCAAATCAACACTAAGAACTAATCCTCAACTTGAATCCATTAAGCTACCAAGGGGACCTTATGGACCTGTAGCTCGAAGCTTCAACGGTATGTGAATAACTGACTAAACTCTTTAGTCACGGGATCCACCATCCGTTAACTAAAGGTACTCCACTAAAGACCGATAGCTGAACTCTCCTTACTACAGATATATTGTGTGTCCATCTTAACCAATCAACAGTGTGATAACCCTTCACAGATCGCTCGTAGGTGATAACGGGCAGAAATGCATGTTATCATAGTGCTAAGTTCTTAAACAATGTTGACTTGCGTTGATAAAATGTGTTACATTGCAGTCGCATGCGTTCATCGCATAGGAACAGTTGATTTTTGTATTTTTATGCAGAATATGCGTTGACGCAAGGCAGAAATTGCGATAATAGAAAATCATTGGTCGAGCGTAGCATTACTGCAAGGCTTTGCAGTGATTGTGTTCGCAAACATTTGCTCAAGAAGGATTGCCGCAACTCGGTGGGCGCATCTGGGTGAAAGACATAATTAATCGCGATGGGACAAAAAGCTGATGACGGTCGAATCCGAATTAAGTTGATAGCCGCTAATGATAACAAGTACATTCAGTTTTTCGGTGACGAATATTCGGCGCATCAGTCAGGGAATTAAAGCCATCCCATCTGTGCAATCATAAGAGAGAAGCCGCCTTTCACCTCGGAAGCTCTATAAATACCAAAGGCATCTTTTAGAAAAGGGGTTCACCTATTCACCAATTTAAGAGCTCAGCTCGTCTTTCTCCATAGCTTTTCCTTTTTATTTTAAGGCGGAGCAAGAGAAGAATAGAGACGCCAGAGATCGCTCAGGGAAACTCGAGAGAGAACCCTGAGGCGTAAAAGTAGAGAGCAGGCCGACTCTCGCCAGAGCGAGATCATCTTTTGAACACGAGTAGAAAGATGGTGTAAAAGCCTGGGGAGCAAGAAATTGCTACCGAGCTCTTATTTCTATTCTTTCATTGTTGTTTTGTACTTCATCTTTATATTTATACAATGGAAGTTCTTATTCTACATCTGTTCACTCTCTTAGTACGCATGAGTAGCTAAACTAGTCGAATGGGTTGAGAAGAACTAAGCTAACATGACCTAGGATTTTCATTGCTTGCGATTGTCTTGTTTTATGTTGTGCTAAATATCCATTTAGAGCTACTCGAGAGAGAATCTAAAGAAAGAACCTAAAACTCGAGAGAGTTAGGTTAGAATCTAGACTCGAGAGAGCAAGATTAGAACTGCAAAAACAAGAGATAGGGACTTAGAGATAAGCTCTATTTGCCAACCTGCATCGCATGCAGCCTAGAGATAAGTATGATATTATGTGGTCGCCTTATTTGTGTGTGTGTCATTTTTTCATCGCATAAATAAGAATAGAGGCTTATGTGTAGGTCCTATAGACTTCTCACATATATCGCATGCGTTCTAGCCTTAGAAGTCGTGGCATTCGAACCGAGAGGTGGTTTACTGTTGTATGCATGTTGTTAGATCGCATAGCATGAACGTATCCTAGGAAGTGTTAGCCGAAACTTTTCTCAACCCATTCACCACATATTCATCGTATCTTTCGTTTATCAACTCTTTTCGAACTCCGCCACATTTATTTATTTTTCATTACCACAATCAACAAAACCACAACTTATTTGAGTTACCGGATACCGCAAAGTTTTCATAAAAATTACCACCGCAACCTATTTTCCCAAGTCCCCCCAAGTCCCTGAGTTCGTCCCTGGACTTACCAGGAAACTCAGTGGGGTTTACACTTGGATTCCGCTGAGAAAATTTGAGTGCTCAATACATTTTCATCATTGCAATTCATCCATAATTCCACATCATAAAATAACGCATCAGTAGGTACAACTCGGCTAATAACCATTATGCCCCTATAGTTACATCTAACTCGTTAAGTACCACTGATCCCTCTAATGAACATAAGTCATAGTCCTACTATGACTGAGTTCTCTCTTCCAAAGAAAAGTTGTGGCCACTATGTTCAAGCCCTGAAATCAGCCCTTAAGGGAGCAATCTATCTACTTACCCCTGCTTCGAGGAAGAAGCGAATTCCATCTTGTGTAACTGATCAATTCTCAGCTCCCAACTCCCAAATCAGATAAGTCCCCAAAAAGGTAGGCATGTTGAGTTGGCAATCTGGCCACTCTCACCCATACTAATCAAAGGACTGCCCTCAAAGGCAGGAGTTCCCTAAACACTCAAGATTGAGGTCATGTCACCTATGGTCGTTTAGGTGAGATGTAAGTCTCCAGTATCAACAACGTTATATACATAGTCTAGTCATCTCGTGGTCCGGTCTTATATAAACTCTTTTTATAGGACACCCTCGTTCGCATGTTTCCACATGAATGGTCAAGATCCACTTGTATATCTCATATATATGCTTAAGTTTACATATGATAACCATGGATCTTTGTTTATTGGATATGAGTAAATGCCAGATAAAATGACTCTTACTTTATTCATAACAATGTGTATATATTACAAACTACAAGACACAGGGAGAATTAGGACACCAATCCCAACAATCTCCCACTTGTCCTAATGCCTTGCGAGACTAATGTATAATACAAGAAAAATACATGTACAATATACAATAAACTAGGGCATACCTCAGTATCATCTCCTACTTACCCTAGACAAGATGCCGCATGTCCCACAGACCGAGACTCTTCAGGTGACCCTCGAACACTTTAGCCGTGAGAGCCTTTGTAAAGGAATCAGCAACATTGTGCTCCGACATGATCTTCATGACTATCACATCATCACAATGCTTCATGACTATCACATCATCACGATGCACAATCTCCCTAATCAAGTGGTATTGTCGCTTTATATGCTTGCCCTGACGATGACTCTAAGGTTCTTTTGAATTTACCACAGCCCCACTACTATCACAATAAAGAGTGATAGGAAAATCCATATTTGGAACAACATCCAAATCTGTAAGGAATTTCCTCAGCCAAACAGCCTCCTTAGCTGCTTCACAAGCGGCTATGTATTCAACTTCCATAGTGGAGTCCGCGATGCATCCTTGCTTGATGCTTCGCCATACTACAGCCCCTCTATTCAGAGTGAACACTGACCCCGATATCGATTTACGAGAATCTCTATCGGTCTGAAAGTCAGAGTTCGTGTATTCTGTAAGGATCAGATCCTTATCTTCATACACGAGCATGTAGTCCTTCGTTCTCCGAAGATACTAGAGGATCGTCTTGACCATTGTCCAGTGATCAAATCCATGATTGGACTGATAACGATTGACAATCCCTACTGCATTGCAAATGTCGGGTATGGTACACAACATTGCATACATTAAGCTTCTGCAGCTGAAGCATAGGAAACCCGTGTCATTTCTTTAACCTCTTGAGGTGACTTAGGACATTGATCCTTAGATAAAACGATTCCATGCCTACAGGGTAACAAACCCTTCTTGGAATCCTGCATCCTGTACCTGATCAACATTTGATTGATGTACGATGCCTAAGACAAGCTAACCTCTTGTTCTTACGATCCCGAGTGATCTGGATCCCTAGAATGTATTGTGCCTCACCCAAATCTTTCATTTGGAACTTGGCAGTAGCCACTTCTTAATGTCAGTCAGATACCCTAAATCATTCCCAATGAATAGGATATCATCCACATACAATATCAAGAAAGCTACTGAGTTGTTGATGATCTTCTTGTAAACACAAGGCTCATCAACGTTTTGTTCAAAGCCAAACGATTTGACTGCACTATCAAACCTAATGTTCCATGATCTAGACGCTTGTTTTAGCCCATAAGTGGACCTATTAAGCTTGCCAACTTTTTGCTCTTGATCTGGAACTACGAACCCCTCTGGTGAGCCATATAGATGGTCTCTTCAAGATTACTATTAAGAAAGGTAATTTTGACGTCCATTTGCCATATCTCATGATCATAAAATGTGGCTATGGACAGGAGTATCCTGATAGACTTGAGCATGACAACAGGTGAGAAAGTTTCCTCATAGTCAACTCCCTCAACCTGAGTATAACCCTTTGCCACGAGTCGAGCCTTAAAGGTTTGCACCTTTCCATCTACACCTCTCTTTCGCTTATAGATCCACTTACACCCTATAGATCTTATCCCATCAGGCGAATCCACAAGCTCCCAGACGTTATTGAAGTACATAGACTCCATTTCCTGGTTCATGGCTTTAATCCATTCATCTTTGTCAACATCCTCCATTACTTTCTTAAAAGACAATGGATTCTCGACCCCATCATTAGAATGACGTTTTGGGCTTCATTCAAACCTATGTAGCGATCCGATGGGTTGATAACCCTCCTACTACGTCAAGGCAGTCTTACTCTTGAGCTGGTTGACTAGATTGACTGACCTCACAATCCTTATTGATCTGTCGACCTGTTCAACAATTCTTGTCGAACCTTCAATAGTCTCAGTATCACTAGAAATCTCACGTAAAACAAGATTACTTTGTGGCTTATGATTTCTAATGTGGTCTTCTTCCAAGAAGATAGCATGTGTGGAAACAAACACTTTGTTCTCACTCGGATCATAGAAGTATCCACCCCTTGTTTCCCTGGGGTAGCCTACAAAGAGGCAAACTTTCGAACGCGGTTCCAACTTCTTCGAGTTAGTCACAAGCACATGTGTCAAACACCCTCAAATCCTGTAGTGGCGTAAACTACTTTTACGACCTCTCCACAGCTCAAAAGGTGTTTCAGAAACACTTTTCGAGGGAACATTATTCAGAATATAGCATGCAGTCTCCACTGCAAAACCAAAACGAGTCTGGAAGATGAGCACAACTCATCATCGACCTAACCATGTCCAACAAGGTTCTGTTTCTCCTTTCTGATACACCATTTTGTTGAGATGTACCTGGGGTCGAGAGTTGGGATGTAATCCCATGTTCTATTATAGTTATGGAATTGGAGGTCCATATACTCTCCACCATAATCAGATCGTAGTGTTTTTATCTTCTTACCTAACAAGTTTTCAACTTCAGTCTTATACTGCTTGAACTTTTCAAGGGCTTTAGACTTACGTTGCATTAGGTAGAGATACCCGTACCTTGAATAATCATCTATGAAAGAGATGAAATATTTATGCCCACCTCGAGCCCTAACACTCATCAGACCACAGAGGTCAGAATGTATAGCTCCATGGCTTCCTTGGCTATGTAACCTTTTCCAATAAAAGGTCGTTTGGTCATCTTGCTTTCGAGGCATGATTCACACACTGACAAAGAGTTTTCTTCTAAACTCTTTAAAAGTCCACTTTTCACCAACTGCTTAATCCTATTGAGGTTGATGTGGCCTAACCTTAAATGCCAAAGATGGGCGTTTTCCTTAGGAGAAACCTTTGGTCTTTTAACTGTTATCGTTGTACTGAACATTTCAGTATTAAACAAGGCTTTTATGACTAACGGCCTTAGTACATATAAGTTACTTTCCATTGAACCAAAACCAATCTCCATTCCATTCTTGAAAATAAACACTTTATTCTTAGAAAAAGAGACGGTATAACCTAGTTCAATGAGACAAGAAACTGAGATTAAGTTCCTTTTAATACGAGGAACTACTAAAATATTATCAGTAACAGATAACGTTTCTTGTACAAAAATAAATGCAGCCTGCCTATAGTAACAGCTGAAACAACCTCACCAATATTGACTCGAAGAGTCATCTCTCCTTGTGGCTACGTTTGCCGGGAACTGAATCCTTGGTAAGAGGAACTAACGTGGTTAACTTGGGAGCCTGCCTATAGTAATAGCTGTACTGAACATTTCACTCTCTACCTAACACGTCTCTAAAACCAATAAATCAGATTTACTGTCTTTAGACATCCTCCTCTTTTGGAGAGTAGTGGAATCTGTATCAGAACCTAAATAAGCTCCAAGTTCAATTTCAGAGAACACTTATCTTCTATGAACTTCAATAGAGTCAGCAACATTTGCTTCCTCTTCCTGAAGTTTAACTTGGGAACTGACACTACTGGTTTTGTTATCCATCCCTTAGTGCCCGAAAAGTAAGAACTGACATTCAAACAAATCTTGTTGAGTTCATGATCTTGCATGCAGTGACCATGTTTTCAACCCTTTTGGCCAAAACATTAGGTATGCTAGCCAAAATGTGAAGTCGAGCCAACGAATTAGCCTTCATCCACACTTCATATGCATTATGAACACTTCGCGATGCATCAAGGGTCCGGACTTGAGAACACTCCTCAACCATGACAAATTCGAGGTCGTTTACCACGAAATACGTTTTACAAGACTCTTTCCACTATATGTAATCATTCAAAGTAAAGGTATTAAACGAAAATACAAATGTGTTGTTGAAAACAAAAAACACATTGACCTACGTTAGGTTTTAAGCAAATACCCGTTGAAAAACATACAACATCAATAAGGTTTAACAAAACTAACATGAACCTTGTGTGATATCTAGTTTTGCAATGACGCTTCAAAGGTTTAGGACAAAAGCCACTGAAGGGAGGTTAATTATCCCTCCTCCGAATTGAGAAATTCTCAACCAGTCATTAATACCAGAACAACTCTTGCTCTTATAATGACTAGCCATCATTGATTTGGTCAAGAGATCATTAACTTACTTAACAATCTCCCGTAAGTGTTACCCGCCATTTTAGGCCCTAGAGATCCGCCCTAAGCAGCCAATCCGAAGGAAAAAATTTGATTGAGGAAAAATCTAAAGCGACCCTATCCACTTCTAGAGTTCACTTTGATCTTGACCAACTACACAAAACCCATCTGAAGAGGGACGCTCCCAAGGCACCATGAGGGAGCACAGAATGATCTCATGGTGTGAACCAATGACAGAGACTGTAGGACATGTTGACATGCACCCTTCACCCACTTACTATAAACACTCTTTCCATCCATCTTGTTATTAACTCATGCAAACACCATCCGAAGTGGGATGCTCCCAGGACACCACGAAGCCAAGTATGAATCTCATGCTGTGAACATACAGGGAGAAACGTGAGTGGAATCATTGACATATCAGATACATTTCTTCCTCCCACTGAGTATTTTATAACCTAGGGTTTAGTTTACTTAGAAAAACACGGCTAAGAATTTTAATTAAGTGACTTTTTAGGTTTGCCCAAGAGTAACATTTACCTTGGATAGTTTAAACAACTTTTGATCATCATCCATTAAACTCTTTAACAAAGTCTTTGACCAACTGTCGCATGCTTGCAGAAATCTATCTAATTCACCTTTCCAGGTAGGTTCCCAAGTAGGGTCCGTTTCCGTCAACTTAACTACCCCAACCTAGACAGAACCCGCCTTAGACAAAAAGTCCTGATAGATAGATTTAATATAGTTTTATCTTTTATGCCAATCAATATAATCCTATTAAACCAATTTAAAAAGATTAAACTAGGTTAGTAATCCCATTAGAACCTTGAACTTAGGTATCTCCATCCAATTTTAAAACCCTTTTAAAACATGAGTTCACACTAAGGTTGCATGTAACTCTTTCTTATTGATTTTAGTTCTAATTTCCTTTATAACACTTATAACCGAAAACAACCAAAACCATGCACAATGCAAAGAAAACACATAAAAGGAATTCATAACGCTTATAAACAACCTAAGTGTCATGCTCCATGCATTGTTCATTCATTGTTACCTTTTTATATAACACTTCTACAAAACAGCAATGAAACAAGCAAAACATGCTTCCATTCATCCTTATACTATAACACCTATAATATAAAGATGATGCATGAATATGCTTACTGCATGCACAAATATAACTCTTATATTTCATGATGCAAGCGCATGTTATCAAGTAATTTCTTCATGTCATATTATAACACTCATAGTACATGATGCATGAATGATTGCACAATCTAAGGTGGGTTTCAAATCTATATGTCAAACACTTTGCCATATAAACCACATACATCTCATGTACAATAAACAAATGTTGATGAACCGGGAAATAATGCCACAAAATTCTCAAATATAAAAGCTAACTATTACAAAATGCAAAGAGCCTTCGGTTCAAATAGGTGAACCGGGTCTCAAATCGTCGAGCGAAGTCCGCATCTCCACTGATTATGCACCAAACTTCCCCGTGATCATCCACACAAAGAGCAAACTCTTTACTCAATCGTTTACCTACGCTTCGAGCAAAATGACCGTGTACCTTTGATCTGTCTCTTATACACATCTAGATGTGTATAAGAGACAGCTCAAGAGGTATGCGATCATGCAACGTGCTCTATTACCCAAGCCTTATATGATCATCTAAACGACTACGATGCGATGAAGCATGATCGTCTAAACGATCGCTGAGCGAGCACCTTCGTATTGTATACCTTGTGATCGTGTAGGAAGTGACTATGCGATGAGGCATGCTAACTACTTGAACGTTTAGCATGCGCCTTTTTCTAAACGATGAGCATCATATGCTCCCCTTACAATCGTTTACCTTTAGAGTCTCCGTGATTGGGCAACCTACACGGTAGAGTAAACAATTTACCCCATCGTTTAACATTAGCTAGACGATTGTTTAGTAAATACTACACGATCGCATAGAAAAATCTACACGATCGTTTAGTTAAGCCCCAACGATCGTTTACTTGAGGCTACACGACATGACCAACTCTTGGTTTTCTTCTTCGCTGAGAGTCGCATCTCCATGCTTCGAAACTTCATCAAGAACGACTCGACTAACTCAAACACTGTGAGTTACAGACTCGATTGCACGTTAATTACACCAAAAACACAAGGGCCCTTACAAATTAACACTTTGTAATTTAAAGAAAGCTTTAAACAGAGGCAATTAACCTGTAAACATTCATCAACGCCATCCACAAATGCATTTAACAATTAAACGCAATACAGAAAACCCACCACGATTATAAAAGAAGATCAAAACAGAAGTGAAAATTTGGAACATTAGAACAACCTGGCTCTGATACCAATTGAAGGAAATGGGAAGGATTTCCATGAGCAACGGAATGATCATTCCAAAATTCATTCATATTTGAACAACAACAATTACAATACACAAATGGAAACATAAATGCTACGCACAAAACAAAATTATGACAGACTTTACTAAGAGATCAAGGGATAGATTAACATACCTTTGAAGACTCATCTTCAACATCCTTGATCACGAACGCTTGAATAGACTCCAAGACTGCAACACCCGAATGCTCAAACTCAGCGATCTTCAAGATAACGAACAATCAGAAACCACCACACGAACCCCTGAATGGCCTCCAAAAACCTCAACAATGTTGAGTTGAGTACGACACCACCACAAAGACTACCTTGATATTCTCGGTGTGAGAATCCAGAAGTGTGGGCTCTGAGTGGACTTGGTGAGAGGAAGAAATCGGAGGAACAATCGTGTAAACGATTGAGCAAATGGGAGATGATGGTGTCTATCGTATAGACGATGCCCAATTGTTTAGAAGAAACTCCATGATAGATTAGCAAAAGCTCCACGATCGTTTAGCTAATTGGCCAGCTGAGTGACTATCGTATAGAAACACTCCATAATCGTCTAGTCTCTGTTCAACTGTCGTTTAGTAAATCTCATTTACTTGATAGACACTATGAGTAATTTCCGAGAATAGAAATTCTTAATCATCAACTTCTAAATTTAGGAACGCATTTTTCCTTTTATCTTACGGTTATCATGAAAATACCAATAACCTTCCACTTAATTAGTTGTAGAGAAAAAGAGATAACTATCCTATACTTTATATTATTATGAATATATATGATAACGAACTTACCATACTATATTTATAACCTATAGTTTTAATATTTCATCTCATGAAACATATAAAACATAACTCTTTTTCTATTTCATGGCACTTAATGTAAATCTCATTTGCATTAGTCCTCCACTAGATGTATCTCATACATCACACCGATCATATCATATATAATCGAGTTACCTCTTATCAATTTGAGCAGTTCAAATTAACACCAAGAACTGATCCTTAACTTGAATCCATTGAGCTACCAAGGGGACCTTATGGACCTATAGATCGAAGCTCTAACGGTACGTGAATAACTGACTAAACTCTTTAGTCACAGGATCTACCATTCGTTAACTGTCAGGCACTCCACTAAAGACCGACAACTCAACTCTCCTTACTACAGATATATTGTGTGTCCATGTTAACAAATCAACAGTGCGATAACCCTTCATAAATTGCTCGTAAGTACAGCTCAACCAATAACCGTTATGCTCTTGTAGTTACATCTAACTCGTTAAGTACCACTGATCCCTCTAATGAATATAAGTCATAGTCCTACTATGACTGAGTCCTCTCTTCCAAAGAGAAGTTGTGGCCACTATGTTCAAGCCTCAGAATCAGCCCTTAAGGGAGCAATCTATCTACTTACCCCTGCTTCGGGGAAGGAGTGAATTCCATCTCGTGTAACTGAGTTCCCAGCTCCCAAATAAGACAAGTCTCCAAAAAGGTAGGCATGTTGAGTTGGCAATCTGGCCACTTTCACCTTTTTTACCCCCGAAATTATGTTTTACTCCTTAAGTTCTATTGATCCTCTAATGAGCAATTGGTTTGTGATCCAATTACTAAACCAGATCCCTCTCGGTCCAATGAGAATGTGAGGCCCCTTGTTCAAGACCTTAATTAAGTACTTAAGAGAACAACTTTCCTCTTATCCCTAAATCGGGTAGGCATGAATTCCATCTTGCACCATATGTCCCTAGTTATCTATCCAGTCTTACCCCTGAAATGGGAGGCTTATTGAGCTGGCACTGTTGAGCCAACCCTCACCTATAAAAATCTAAGGATAATCCCGATTAAATAAGAGTTCATAATTAGCTCATGATTAAGATCGAGTTACCTAGGTCATCTAAGCGAAATAGTCATTTTTAAATAATAAACAACGTTATAAGTAAGAGTGACTTATTTCTTGATCCGATCTTACGCAAACTCATTGTATAGGACACCCCTGCTCCTCATGTCAATACATGAATGAATCATTATCACTTCGTTTGTAGCACTTTACAACAAATTATAACAACTACAGAGTAGGCCGCATCCGATAGTGTTACTAGAATAAACCATCCAACCTTATTCGAATACTATAGATCATTTTGACTATTCACTCGAACCTGATCCACTTTTATGTCTCCACATAAAGTTCAAGTATTCATATAATAGCCATGGATCTTTGTTTATTAGATTTAGTCTTTACAAGTGCAATTTACAAATTCAATAACAACTTTATTGAATAAATGTTGAATAACATCTTTATTGATAATAGAAAATGTTTTAACTCAATAAAACCTACATCATTCCCAGTGAGTAGGATATCATCTACATATAATACTAGAAAAACTATTGAACTATTGATGATCTTTTTGTATACACAAGGCTCATTAACGTTTTGATCAAAGCCATAATATTTGATCGCAGTATCAAACCTTATGTTCTAAGATCGAGAAGCTTATTTCAGTCTATAAATGGACCGATTAAGCTTGCGTACCTTTTGCTCTTGACCTTGGATTATGAATCCCTCGGGCTGCCATGTAAATGGTCTCCTAAAGATTTCCATTTAGAAAGGAAGTCTTGATGTCCATCTGCTAAATCTCATAGTAATAATATGAGGCAATGGATAGGAGTATTCTGATAGATTTAAGTATGGCAACTGGTGAGAAAGTCTTCTCATAGTCAACTCTCTTGGGTATAACCCTTTGCCACTAATCTAGGCTTGAAGGTTTGTACCTTCTCATCAGCACCCCGTTTCCTCTTGTAGATCCATTTACAACCTATAAGTTTATCCCCATCAGGTTGATCTACAAGATCCCATATGGAATTGAAGTACATAGACTCCATTTCGAGATCCATCACTTTAATCCATTCATCTTTGTCAATATCCTCCATTGCCTTCTTGTATGACAATGGATCCTCAACTGCACCATTAGCTATCATAGCCAAGATTTCTGTTAAACCCATAGCGAACAGGTGGGTTCGCAACCCTTCCACTACATCGAGGTTTTCTTAACACGAGGTGGATTTAACCTACTAAATGATCCTACTTCAACAACTCTTGTAGAGGCACTAGGTTCTCCAACAAATTCTTGTTGAAGATTCAGTAGTTTCTTTAGAAATTTCATTCAAGACAATATTACTTCAGGGCTTGTGCTTCCTTATGTGGTCTTCTTCGAGAAATGTAGCGTTTGCAGATACAAACACTTTGTTTTCTTTAGGATTGAAGAAGTAACCACCTCTCATTCCTTTGGGGTAGCCTACAAATAGGCACAATTTTGAACGTGGTTCTAATTTCTTAGGATTAGCCTTAAGCATGTGCATTGGGCAACCTTGATTCTGAAATGGCGTAAACTAGCTTTACGACCATTGGTGTTCTAGCAACACTCTTGGATGGAATGCAGTTTAGGATGTACACTGCAGTCTCTACTGCATAACCCCAAAATGAGCTAGGTTAGAAAGCGTGACTCATCATTGATCGAACCATGTCCAACAGGGTTTGATTTCTCCTTTCTGATACACCATTCTACTGACGTGTATCAGATGCCGAGAGTTGGGATACTATTCCATGTTCTATCAAATAGTTCAAGAATGTTAAATCCATAAACTCTCCACCTCATTAGATCAAAATGTTTGAATAGTTCTGTTTAATGCATTTTCAAATTCAGTCTTGAATTCTTTGAACTTTTAAAAAGATTCAGATTTATGTTGCATTAATAAACGTACCCATATCTTGAATAATCATCAGTAAAGGTGATGGCATATTCATAGCCTCCCCCTTGCTTTAACATTCATCGAACCATAGAGGTCTAAATGTATTAACTCTAGTGGTTCTTTGGCTGTGTAACCCTTTCCAGTAAAAGGTATTTTAGTCATTTTGTCTTCGAGGCAAGACTCACACACAGGTAAAGAATTCTCTTTTAACTCACTTAGAAGACCATTCTTCACCAATCTCTCAATCCTATTGAGATTGATGTGTTCTAGTCTTAGATGTCAAAGTTGGACATTTTATTTAGGAGAAATTTTAAGCCTTTTATGTTGAGTTACTACAGTTTTAAACATTTTTGTGTTATGGAGGGCACTAGTTGCTAACGGTCTTAGCACATAAAGATTGTTTTCCAGTTTTGCATAACAAATATCAACACCATTCTTAGAAATAAACACTTTATTTAAAGGAAAGTTAATAGTATAGGATTGTTCAATCAAAGACTTTATAGAAACAAGGTTCCTTTTTAAATCAAGAACTACATATACATTTTCTAACATAAGAAATTTGTTCTGTAAAGTCAACCGGAGACCTCTCACTGCCACAACTGAGACGACGTATCCAGTTCCAACCCACATCGTCATCTCACTGGAATTTAGTAACTGCCAGGAACTAATTCCCTAAAATAAAGAACGAATGTGGTTAGTGGCCCCATAATCTATAATCCAAACAGAATCATCATTCTCGACTAAGCAATTTTTCAAAACATGTAAATCATATATACTTTGCTTGGCCTTCTTCTTTTTTGCCAAGTATTTGGGGTAGTTCCTCTTCCAATGTCCATCTTGATTGTAGTGGAAACAAATTCCCTTTGTAGCCTTGACTGGCCATCTGCCCCTTTGAGCAGTAACTACAGGGTTAACTTTCCTTATCCCACCCATCTTCTTCTTTCCCTTTTTGATGTGGGAGGAAGAAGGTACAAACTTTGTCCCAAAGGTCAAACCTCTATGGAACTTCTTTGAGGATGAAACAACATTTGCCTCACCCTTGGGTTCCTTGCTTTTCATCAAGGATTGGAAGGTTTGTAACTCATTGAGTAGAGTGGCTAGGTTGTAGTCAATCCTGTTCAAAATAGCATTGCTACGAAAGTGGAGGAAACTTTCAGGTAAAGATTCCAAAATAAAGCTAACCTGATTGGCTTCATTGATGCTTAACCCATTCATCTCCGCCACGTTGAAGTGGACCATCATGTTGAGAACATGTTCTCGAGCAGATGCCCCTTCTTGCATACGAGCATTGAAAATGTGTTTCAGAGCGTCATGCCTGAGCTGTGCGGATAGTTGTCCGAACATTTCCCCTCAGGGACTCCACGATCTCATGGGCTGTGAGCATAGACTCATGCTTCTTGGCCAAGACTTCGTTAAGACTTTCCAAGATATATGCTCGGGTCTTATCGCTTGCCCGTGTTGAACACTTGTAAGCTTCCTAAACGTTTCGAGGAGCATTGAGAGCTAGAATGGGAGGAGAATCCTCCATTAGGACAAAACAAAGATCATCGTTGATCAATATTGTGTTGATTGTGTTTTTCCAACTAGTGTAATTTTTGCCTGCTAATTTATCCGCGGTGAGCAAGTTTAATATAGCGGTAGCCATAAAAAAATAATTATTGAAAAAGAACAAACTACTTATAATTAATTTACTTTGCATTAATCCATTCATACAACCAATCAGTTTTAACAAATTTTAATGTACCCTAAGTGACATCCAATTTTGCAATGATGTTTTAGTAAGGCAGGACAAAAGTCACCGTAGGGTGTGAAGGAAATCTAAACAAGACATCATGTGAGCGAAAGCGGATCGTTTCAAATCCCATTCAGAATGAACACAAACAATTACAGTCTCAAATGGACACGATTATGCATCACCAGAAATTACAGCATGCTACTTATAAAGAAAGATATAAGGGATAGAGTATGCAAACCTTTGAAGAACTCTTCTTCAAGTATCCTTCGATCGTTCAGCAAATCGTTCAATCAGTATAAACTCGAACGCAACGATCAGAACACGATCTCAACGAACGTCTGAATGAACCTCGATCCCAATCGAGTCCAACTCGATCCTCTAACTGAATTAAAACACCACCATAATGGTTACCTTGGTATTTTCGGTGTGAGAATCCAGAAGCTATGGGCTCTATATGATTTTGGATTGAGGAAAGCAAGAGGTAGGTGATGAAGTAGATGATCGAGTAACTGGGAGATGAAGATTGTCTATCGCATAGACAAAATACTCAATTGTTTAGAAGATGAAGCCTATTGTATAGACTTTACTACTCGATCGTGTAACAACGATAAAACGAGTAATTACCGTATATTAAACTCGTAGCTCGATCGTGTATGCTCTCTATGCTATCGTTTAGTAAAACCTTACTTGATAGCCTTTTTGTGAGATTATTCCGAATGAATCATCAACTTAATTTTGAAAAAACATTTTCCTTTTTATCTCACAGTTACCATAAAACTTCCAGTAACCTTCCATTCAATTTAGTTATTAGAGAAAAAGAATAATTAATTATCATATAATTAATATGTTATAAACAAATATAATAACTAACTTATCATATTATATTTATAACCTATAGTTTTAATATTTCATCATATGAAACATATAAACCATAGTTCTTTTTCTATTTTNATAAACCATAGTTCTTTTTCTATTTTATGGTATTTAATATAAATAATATTTATATTAATTCCTCCAATTAATGTATCTAATACATCATATCAATTATATCACATATAATTGAATTTCCTCTTGTTAATTTGAACACTTCAAATTAACCCAAAATCTGATTCTCAATTTGAATCCATTGAGCTACCAAAAAGACCTCATGAACCTGTAGCTTGAAGTTCCAACAGTACGTGAATAACTTATTAAACTCTTTAATCAGGAGATCCACCATCCATTAACTGTTGGTCACTCTACTAAAGATCGATAGCTGCACTCTTCGCACTACAGATATATTTTTGTGTCCATATGACCAATCAATAGTGCGACGACCCTTCACAAATTGCTCGTAACTACAACTGGGCCAATTCACTGTTTTGCCCCGTGTAGTTACATCTAACTCCTTAAGTACCACTGATTCCTCTAATGAACAATGAGTCATAGTCCTACTATGACTGAGTTCTCTCTTCCAAAGAGAGGTTGTGGCCACTATGTTCAAGACCCAGAATCAACCCTTAAGGGAGTAGTTTATATACTTACCCTTTCTTCGGGGAAGGAGTGAATTCTATCATGTGTAGCCGAGTTCCCAACTTTCCATCTGACGAATCCCCAAAATGGTAGGCTTGTTGAGTTGGCAATCTGGTCACTCTCACCCATACAAATTAAAGGACCGCCCTCATAGGCAGGAGTTCCAAACTCACTCAGGATTAAGAGCATGTCACCAATGGTTATTTTAGAGAAATGTAAGTCTCAATTATCAACGACATTGTATAAAGAGACTAATTATCTCGTGATCCGGTTTTATACAAACTCTTTATATAGGATACCCCACTCACATGTCTCCACATGAATGGTCAGGATCGGACCATTTGTGGCACTGTACAACACTTGTAACATCTACAAAGCGGGTCATATCCATAGTGTCACCAGGATAAGGTATCCCTCCTTTATCCATCTACTACATACATTTAGGTTATTACTTAAGACATGATCCACTTCTATGTCTCACATACATGCTTAGGTTACATGAAATAACCATGGATCTTAGTTTATTGGATTTGAGTAAATGCTTATAAAATAACATTTATTTTATTAATAACAATATGTGTACAATATGTTTACAAACTACGAGACCATTAGGAGAATTAGAACACTAATCCTAACAGGGTGATCAAGTGTCCCTTCACTGAAATGAGACATTCTCAACCATTAGATAGAAACAACACCTTGTTATTTTGACTAAGAGTCGCCATTGTTCGGTCTAAAATCTATTAACTTCCTTAACAATTCTTGTAAGTGTAGCCCCTCATTTTAGGTTCTACGGTTTCGCCCCAATAAGTCAACCATAGGGAAAGAAGGGAAGAAGCCTATCTCCATCCACAGATCATCATTTTCTTTTTTTGTTGTTGGGCGCCTCCTGGTCGACGCAAGCTCGTTGCTCTCTACTTTTGCCTTGCGCTTGTCTTGAGCAGACGCAAGGATGGATTTTTGTCTTTGTTTGCGTTCCCTTGCCTTGCGTTGCTCTTCCTTTTCCTTTTTCCATTTTTCCACTTCTTTTCTCTTCTTTTCTCGGACGCGCTGCACATTTGCTTTGTGACGTCTTTCCTTCTCCTCCTTCTCCTTCTTTTTTGCTTCTTCTTCTTCTCTCATTTCTCTTTCAAATTACTCCGAGGCAAGCATAATGCCCTGCTCTTCCTTGAGCCTTCTTCTTTCTTCTTCTTCCGCTCTTGCGTTGTTACAGTGGACCTCTTTATCATGAAGTTTTCTGGCCAAATCGCCTGATGCAATGATTTGGTGCGCACGTGACATCTTTTCTTGCTTCTTCTCTAATTCTCTTTTTCTTTTCTCCTCCTTCCCTACTATGCGTTGAAAGATGGGTCGCTTGTGGACCCTTGTAGTGCATTCTCCTTACAACACCGCATAAGAGGGGTGATGTCAGGGTCTTCTCTGTCTTTAGATGCAACCAATCTGGTATGCGGCGATAAAATTTGTGGTTGAGCTGATGCTCTAGCTTACACTGACATCCCCTCTTTCACCCTTGCGGTGGTTGATTCTCCGTCAAAATCTAAGCTTTCCGCTCTCTTCCTTCTTCAGGCGCTTCCCTTCCTGCCTGCATTGTTTTCTTTCACTTTTCTTCTTTTCCTTCTTCTCCTTCTTCAACCGGGCGACTTCATCTCTTTCCGCCCGTTTTTCTTTACTTTTTCTCTTATCCTTTTCTTTGGCCATCCCCGGCTGCTTCTTCGCCTCTACAACCTCCAAAACAGCCCTGATGGGTCCCTTATTGGAGTCTGTTGGAATAGTCTCCTTAGGATCCAAAATGGCACGGGCCATTCTCCGCAAAGCCAATGCCAACTCCTTCTCTGACGGCAAGGGCTGGTTCATTACTCCTGCCTCCGGCAACCCCCCCTCTCTTTCTAAATTGCTCAAAATGCTCCCAAATACCTCCTTATCGTCCTTTCTTTTCAGTTCACTTTCAGTCGAAGGTATTGGGAGTGCCACCTCAGGTAAGTGCCATTGTACTTGCGGATACAATGACCACATGGCCCACAAATGGCCGCAGTTACCTCTCTCACCAAACGATGGCAATTAATTAGGGAACCCTCCCTCCCAGGGTGCAGTTCAAGCCAAGCGCTAGCACAAGTGGCAGCGATAAGCTGTACACAATGCGAAGGGGTCATTCAATAAAAATGTGCCCATCGAACCCACAGACAGTGTACTCCTTCAGAATAACCCGTATAGCAATACTTACAACCCGGGTTGGCAGAACCATCCCAACTTCAGTTGGGGAGGGAACAATGACCAGGGAGGACAAAGGAATCTGCAGAACAATTCTGGGAATCGAGGAAATCCTCCGGCTTTTCACCAAGGTCTGAATCAGAGTCACCACCAAACAAAAGCAATTGCACAAACCAACCTTCTCATCCAACACTCAACGAATTCATCGTCCTTGAAGCTCTGCTGAAGAATTATATCGAAGAAAATGATGCGGTCATGCAATCGCAAGTATCTTCCATAAGGAATTTAGAGGTCCAGGTCGGGCAATTGGCAAAGCCAAGCTCAGAAACAGAAACACCAGGAACGCTGCCCCAGCAATTCAGAAGCCCCTGGATCAAATGGGAAGGAGCAATGTCAGTAATGAAATTGTCAGGTAAGTCTGACCGTCTGTGGGATGCGGTTGCGGTAACCTTGAAGAACCTTTTTCAAATCAGCATCCCTAACACTATCTTTATCGCGTTCTTACCGCTTGCTTTACTGCTTTCTTTATTGCATTATTATTTGCTTCCTTAAATTAGTTTTTATTGCTTACTTGAATTTACTTCTACTTCAATTCCAGTTTGCATTAATTTTATTCCTAGTCAATTTATTTTCCATTCAAGCCTTAGTTGCGTTGATCTCAAAATTTCTGTGAATAAATTTTAAAAAATGAACACGCGCAACATCTTATCAACTAGGTTTTGGGATAAGCGTGTGATGTTGGTGATACCATAAATAACATTCGGTATGCATTGCAATGACGGGTGTGTACTTGCGATAATAGATACACTTTCGCCCGTTTTCCAAAAATGCATTGCGTTGACGAATGAGTTTACGCGCATATGTACATTGCGCCCGTCCTCAATAGAAACGCGCTATGTTGATGGTTGTGTTGCGCTGGTAGAAATACCGTGCGCCCGTCCTCTAGAAATGCATTGCGTTGAGGGGTGTGTTGCACTAATGCATACGTTGTACCCATCCTCCACAAATATACATTTGCTGTAACGGATGCATTGGGTTAAACACTTAACATTGGGCCCATCCGATTAAATAAAATAAAAAAATGATAAAATATTCGAAAAGAGAGTAGTCTAATCGCTTCAGCTTCCGAGGGAATTATGACTTAGCAGACGAAAGGACGTCCTTTCTGCTAAATCATAATGGAGGGGCGCGACGACAAGCTTTTTGGGAATACCGAGGCCTGCCACGCTGCGATTGCATTGGGCCCATCAAGGCCTAACTATAAATTGCACCTCCTTCAACCGAGGAGCTCATTTGCATCTCTCGCGAAAGAAAAACTTAAGTAATTCTCTCTGCATACCCATCCCTTCCGAGCTTTCACCTCATAAACCTATGGCCAGACAATCTTCACACTCTTCTTCCCAACCATCGTCCCCTTCCCAAGCCACCGTCACCGCACGGGAGGCGACTTTCCTTTGGCTAGCCGCCGCCTCGCCGTCCAGCCTAAGCCTTCCCTAAGAATCGCTGAGAAAACCCCGGTAAAAGACCTCTGTAGCAGCCAAACCACCCACCAACCGAGAGGGGCCGAGCACGGAGAGTGCTCCTACCACCAGACTGAGGTGGCACTCCCAATACCTTCGACTGAAAGTGAACTGAAAAGAAAGGACGATAAGGAGGTATTTGGGAGCATTTTGAGCAATTTAGAAAGAGAGGGGGGTTGCCGGAGGCAGGAGTAATGAACCAGCCCTTGCCGTCAGAGAAGGAGTTGGCATTGGCTTTGCGGAGAATGGCCCGTGCCATT
>NC_052350.1:8383596-8402990 GCF_009727055.1 Benincasa hispida
TAAGAAACGCGCTATGTTGATGGTTGTGTTGCGCTGGTAGAAATACCGTGCGCCCGTCCTCTAGAAATGCATTGCGTTGAGGGGTGTGTTGCACTAATGCATACGTTGTACCCATCCTCCACAAATATACATTTGCTGTAACGGATGCATTGGGTTAAACACTTAACATTGGGCCCATCCGATTAAATAAATAAAAAAAAAATGATAAAATATTCGCAAAGAGAGTAGTCTAATCGCTTCAGCTTCCGAGGGAATTATGACTTAGCAGACGAAAGGACGTCCTTTCTGCTAAATCATAAGGGAGGGCGCGACGACAAGCTTTTTGGGAATACCGAGGCCTGCCACGCTGCGATTGCATTGGGCCCATCAAGGCCTAACCTATAAATTGCACCTCCTTCAACCGAGGAGCTCATTTGCATCTCTCGCGAAAGAAAAACCTTAAGTAATTCTCTCTGCATACCCATCCTTCCGAGCTTTCACCTCACTAAACCTATGGCCAGACAATCTTCACACTCTTCTTCCCAACCATCGTCCCCTTCCCAAGCCACCGTCACCGCACGGGAGGCGACTTTCCTTGGTGCTAGCCGCCGCCTCGCCGTCCAGCCTAAGCCTTCCCTAAGAATCGCTGAGAAACCCCGGTAAAGCCTCTGTAGCAGCCAAACCACCCACCAACCGAGAGGGCCGAGCACGGAGAGTGCTCCTACCACCAGACCTTCTACTTTTCTTCGTTTTGGGCCTCTTCCCCCGTACCCATCATCTACCTAGTCATCTGTGTTTCGTGAAATGCGATCCAAGATGACCTTGGCTTCTTGTGTTGCCTGTGGGCGGGAAAAAATCAATTGGTCCCATGAATTAGTTTTGTTTGGCTCCAATGAATGAGCCCACCTCTTCGCCTCATCTCGAAGTGTATACGGGAAGCGGTATAGTCTAATTCCTTCTGGAGTCACGCCAGGAATAGAGAATGTATTGCACATTTCTACAAAACTGGTCAAGTCAGCATACGGGTCTTCACCTTGTAGACCTCCGAATTGCCTTGCATTTTGGATCATTTGAAGCATGACCGACTTTATCTCAAATCGTGCATTCTCCTCCACTGTGGGTCTTGCAATTCTGGGCGAGAAGTCATATAGTTTGGGCGCCGCATAGTTTCTCATTGGGATATTGCGGTCGACAGCCAGGAAAACTAGATCTTGCACCGGCCAATTTACCCTGTGATTCCTCTCGGGCCTATCGTTATTGTGCGGCCAGTTAACATAAAAGAATAATGAATTTGGGTTTGCAGAAAAGTAAATTGTGGTAAAGAATAAAATGTGATGGTAAATAAATTGCGGTGATAAAATAAATGAATAAAAAATTAATGCTACAAGTTGAGGACTGGCTGTGAAGTTATGCAAAAGAATCTAATGAATGCGGTGGCAAGTCTTGTGAAATGAGTCAGAAAGAGAATGGATTGAGGGAAAGGACATCGCAAGTTCGTCAATCTTGCTGAGGATGCAACTAAGGTTCCGCTTTCCCTTGGCTTACATCTTTCAGTGATCGGTCGCATTCCCATATGTCTCTGGTGAAATAGGGATGAATGTGATGAACGCAAGGTTGTTTCTATCTCTGGAAATACTTCTCGCTTTAGTTAACGCATTCTTCCAACCTTTTTTCGATAGACGGAATAACATCTTCACTTCTGCTCTCGCAGGTGAAGATGTTGTCGAGCATGCTTTAGCTAAACTCAGCCGATTTCCTTAACAAGGATTAACTCACTCACTTAATCTTTCCCCTTTACCCAGGAGATTAGTGACACATGATGAAGAAAATGGATGATGAACGTGTGGAAAAAAACAAAGAGATGATAATGATTACGATAATGGTACTAAAATCTAAGAATAAGCGTTTGTTATAGATGGTGAATGAAAGATTAAAGATAGATGAACACAGTAGATGAATGAAAAATAAGAACAAATACGGAAAGAGTGTCAATGTCTTGACACAGATCCCGATCGGAGACGATGTGCTTGCTGGCGTATGGAAGAAATGGAGTGGAAAGCTTCCCTCTCAGGCTTGCTTTCCAGGTAGCAGTGACCTTTTGCGCCGAGGTTCTTCTTCGGGAATGGAAATAATTTCTTGCTCAGAGACTTACCTTTCAGTCTTGTCTCGCTGTTCTCCCGGATTTTCTCTAAATTGTCTCTTCAGACTAGCCTCCTTTTCATTGAATTTAAGGAAGCTATTTATAGACCTTGGCTCCTTCTGTATTAGTGGTCCCACTTTGAAAATCTGATAATTCCTGACATGTCTTGGTGGAAACGTCCGCTCTGCTCCATGATTGATTTGTCAGAATCGTACAACAGAAAAGTTGTACACTGTCAGAAGTCCTTGTGAATGCATCGCTCTTCACATCTTCGATCGATCGCCATATGCGGTGTAGTTGTTTTGATCTTTTATCGATTGCCACATGCGGTGGAAATGCGTTGATTGTTTGAGTCCATGATCGATCGTCGCATGCGTTGCAATTGCGTTGTTCTTTTTCGTTCTTGATCGATTGCCGCATGCAATGTGGATGCGTTCATTTTTTTTTTGTCCTTGAGTGGTTGTTGCATGCGGTGACCTATTTTCCTGAACAAAGACTTGGACATTCCATTTTGACATCGCAATGGGATTAGCGGGTGTGCTCATGACACTTTACAACTTTTGTATTTCTAAGCCAATTTCTATACTGTCGACACAACTTTTCCTTCTTTTTGCTACATAATCTAAATAAAACAGAATAAATAACTTATATTTCTACAAGTTATCATCAAACGTCCCACTCCCACTTACTATAAACACTCTTTCCATTCACCTTGTTATTGGCCCACCCAAATGCCACTCGTAGGGGCGACACCCATGGTGCCTCGAGCCTGAGTGTAGATTTCACGGTGTGAATTTACAGAGAGAAACATGTAGAGGATAAATGAAGTATCATATACCCTATTTTCCTTCCACTGAGTGTTTTACCTAGGGTTAATTAACTTAGGAAAAGCCCGGTTACTGATTTTAACTAAATGAACATTTAATTTGCTAAAAGACAACACTTGTCTTTGATGATTAAACAATTTTGATTGAAGTCTCATTAAACTCTTTAATAGACTTTAATCAAACTTGTGTGCATGTAACATACTTTAGTTAATCATAACATTTATAAATTAACCTAAGGTAGTATCATGTTTCATGCAATCTCAATTCATTTCTAACATATATAACAATTATATAACAGGATAATGAATCATACTATACCATACTTCCATACACTCATTCAACCATATATTATAATAATTATAATATAAATGATACATGGATATATGCTATATATATGCATGCATACATATACTATAACATTTATACTATATGATGCATGAGCATGCTATATAATTTAATTCATGCATATACATATATTATAACACTATAAATGCATGCATGAATATACTATAAATGCCTAACCTATGGTGGGGTTTTTAAATCTATATGACATACATTATGACATATAAATTAATAAAACATACAATACATGTATATTTAAGACTAAAAGGTTAATGGACCGGGTTAGGACACCTAAAAGGAATTTTAAAACTAACTATTACAAGAATAAGAGTCAACTGGTTCAAATACAAGTGAATCAGGCATTGAACCACTTAAACCAGACCAACCAGCTACCGAACCAAATCGGAACCGCCCGAAATGACTGAACCATAGTCAAACCAGGTGAACCGCGAGCCGAACTGGACAAGAATCGATTGGTTCTTTCCGCATCGCAGCGTTGCAACGTTGTACCTTGCGTTGCAACGCTATGGAAAGAACACGATGTTATTCTTCCTTGCAGCATTGCAACATTAGGGCATAGCGTTGCAATGCTGTGAGGCAGTCCCTTCTGGACAACATCGCACTCGATCAGAAAAACACCGAAAAAGCCGCGATTTCTCCAGATCCACTTCGAAAACATCACGAATGACTTAAGGACAAACAATTATAGACTCTATTGCTCATAATTATGCTAGGGGCCTTTACAAAAACAAATTGTAAATAAAAACATCCATACATCTATGCCCTATCCCGAAAACATCCATCAACCAAAATCCACATTCAACAATAGCCATTCATCACATGAATTTTAAACAAAATGCAGAAACAAAAAAAATACCCACCATCACTGTAGAAATTAATTTTAAAAAATAGAATTTGGGATCTAAACCAAAGCTCTAATACCAATTGAAGGATCCCATTGAAAGGAACCTTGAGTGGAAGCAGGATCGTCCCAATCCTCATTTTTTACATAATGAAATTTTTACATAAAAGAAGAAAAAATTATGCATTTACATAAATTATAGCATGCTTAATTTTTTTTTTTTAAAAAAAAAAAAAAAAAAAAAAACTTAGGGTTTCAAAACCCTTACCTTTGAAGACGGATCTTCATGAATCCCTCGAACTGGAAACGGACACTAACCACGATGGAAACCTTAGTATTCTCAGATAGAGAACCCAAGAGTGGTGGGCTTCTGACTATTGTGGAATGGGGGAAGGGATTTAAAGAAGAGATGAAGATGAGGAATTGTGATTGTTCTCTAAGAACAACCTTACACACAGAACGTTTCTGTCTTCTTGGATGAAGAAGGAGACTCTCTCCTATCAAAAGCCAAAATAAAATCAACCAACCATTTATGTGGGTGGAGAGAGAAGGGGGAGGGAGTTGTAACTCCCTTCCTAATTTAATTAAATTAATTTTAAGAAAAAAATAACCAATTAATTTATTTTAAAAAAAGTTAATATATATATATATGTAAATATGATAACATAATTTATCATATGATTAAATCCCTCATTTAATTTGAATAATTCAAATTAATCCAAAAACTGATTCTCATTCAATCCTATTGAGCTACCAAGGGGACCTCCTAGACCTGTAACTTGAAGCTCCAATGGTACATGAATAATTAATCAAACTTTTTAAAGAAATTATTCACCATCCGTTAATTGTCAGACACTCCACTAAAGACGATAGTTGCACTCTTCGCACTACAGATTTATTTATGAGTCCATTGGATATATCAATCAATAGTACGATGACCATTCACAAATTGCTCGTAAGTCAGTTGGGCCAAAATTACTGTTTTGCCCCTATAGTTGCATCTAACTCCTTAAGTACTACTAATCCCTCTAATGAACAATAGATCATAGTCCAACTATGACTAAACCTCTCTCGGGCCAGAGGAGGGTGTGGTGTCACATTGTTCAAGTACCGAAATCAGCCCTTAAGGGAGAAATGTATCTACTTACCCTAACCTCGGGAAAAGAGTGGATTTCTTCTTGTGTAGTTATGTTCCCAGTTCCCCAATCAGATAAATCTCCAAAATGGTAAGCTTATTGAGTCGGTGATCTGGCTACTCTCACCCATACAAATCAAAGAACCGTCCTCATAGGCAAGAGTTCACAACTTACTCAAGATTCAAGTCATATTACCTATGGTCATCCTAGTGAAATGTAAGTCTCTATTATAAACGATGTTATATAATGAGACTAAACATTTCGTTGTTCGATCTTATACAAACTCCTTTGTATAGAATATCCCTGCTCACACGTCTATACATGAATGGTCAAGATCAGATCATTTGTAACACTTTACAACAATTGTAACACCTACAAAGTGGGTCATACTCGTAGTGTCTCCAAGATAAGATACATAGCCTTATCCATCTACTACAGACCATTTGGGTTATCACTTAAACATTATCCACTCACTTAAACATGATCCACCCGTATGTCTCTACATACATGTTTAAGCTACAAGATAACCTTGTGTTGGGGATGATGCCCTAAAGTCTCGTGTCCTGTAGTTTGTAAACAGTTTGTACGAACGCTTTGATGTATAATATATGATATTTACTTCACTTCTTGACTTTACACATTGGATGTTTTATTTGCTTTACCACAAACCAATAAATTAAAATCCCTAGTTGTCATTATGTAACTTAAGCATGTATGTGGTGACATACAAGTGGGTCATATCTTAAGTGATAACCAAAATGGTCTGTAGTATATGGATTTAGAGGGAAACCTTATCATGATAGTGCTACTAATGGGGCTCGCTTTGTAGAGGTTACAAGTGTTGTGATTTACCACAGATGGTCTGATCCTGATCATTCGTGGAGACATGCGAGCAGGGGCGTCCTATATGAAGAGTTTGTATTAGATCTGACCACGAAGTGTTAACATCTCGTTATATAACATCGTTCATGACAGAGATTTTACTTCACTAGGATGACCATAGGTAACATGACCTCAATCCTGTGAGTTGGGAACTCCTACCATTGAGGGTAGTCCTTTGATTTGCATGGGTGTGAGTAACCAAGCTGCCAACTCAAAACCTACCATTTTGGAGATTCATCTGATTTGAGAGCTGGGAACTCAGCTACACGAGATGGAATTCACTCATTCCTCGAAGCAGGGGTAAGTAGATAGATAGATAAATCTCTTAAGGGTTGATCCCAGGGCTTGAACGATGTGGTGCCACACACCTTCTCTTGGCCCGAGAGGTGTTCATACATAGTTGGACTATATTTTATTGTTCATTAGAGGGATCGGTGGTACTTAAGAAGTGAGATGTAACTACAAGGGAAAAATGGTAAGTTGGCCTAGTTGTACTTACGAGCATCTGTGAAGAGTTATCGTACTCATGATTGGTTATATTTGATGGACATAGAAATATATTTATGGTAAGAAGAGTTCAACTATCGGTCTTTAGTGGAATGCCTGACAGTTAACGGATGGTGGATCTCGTGGCTAAAGAGTTTAGTCAGCTATTGACGTACCGTCAAAGATTCAAGCCATAGGTCCATAAGGTCCCCTTGATAGCTTGGATAGAAGTTGAGAATAAGTTTTTGGGCCAGTTTGAAATGTTCAAATTGATAAGAGGGAGTTCGATTATATATGATATAATTGATCTGGTTAATTAAATATGATATGATTGACTAAATGTATGAGATAAATTAATTTGGAGGAAATTGGATATAAATATGATTTATATCAAGTAGAGGAGAAAATACTATGGTTGATATATGATATCAAACTATAGGTTATGAATATAATATGATTATATTTATTATTTTATTAATTGGACAGTTATAAGATAATTGCCCGACGGTTTGTCCATAATCATGTGTTAGTGGGAAGTTCAATTCAGTTTTCGTAACTAAAAATTAAAAAGAAAACTGTTTTCATTTTGCACACATGCAGTTAATTTGTTAGCATCCTATTGCTTAGTGAAACCAGAGCCTATACGATAGTGCTTCATTTTACTAAACGATCACTCACCCGTGCACCCGCTTCTCTAAAAGATCGCCAATAGTTTACTAAACGATCGCTTAGTGCCCGAGCCTTACTAAATGATCGTACAGACGACACCTAGCTTTTCCTATACGATCGAGTACCTCACCTAAACGATCAAGCACCCTGACTATACAATAGTCGTTCCCTTTTCCCACTTGCTTGATCTTTGTATACGATAACCTTTCCTCTTCACCTCTACTAAATCCGAACAAAGCCCACACTTTGGATTCTCATTCCAAGAATACTAAGGGCTTCGAGTGGTGGTGTGGTCCCCATTTCCTACTGTTCGTGTGAAGCTGTTCGTGGTAGATGATCGGGGTGTTGTTGAACAATTGCCTGACGTTCTAGTGAGAGGCAAGGAGTCCGTTCGTGTGAGAGCGAGACTTGTTCTGAAGAAAGTCTTCAACTGGTAAGTCCTCGTTCTCTTGTTTATTTATCTTTAAACATGCCAGTTGTTTAATGCATATCTGTATGTATGAATGTAAATGTGGAAATTCTGTCACAATGAATTGGAAAGATCTGCTTCCGCTCATAGGTACTCTTGTATAAGAGTTCCTTTACCTTGCATGGTAGTTTATTGGTTTGTGGTTAATGTAACTAAAATATGAAATAAAATATTGTATATTTTATTAAATAAATAATGAATTTGTACAAAACATTTACAAACTATAGGACCCTACGAGATTTAGAGCATCAACCCCAACATTTAAGGGGTATATAAGTTCTGGATCATGACATATGAAATCTTTTACGGAGCTTTTGAACACTTGATAAATTAAAACAAGTAAACAGAAATAGTGTAAATAAACTTAACTTCTATGCAAGATAGGAGTCCCACCTCCAACTTAGGTTAACAAACCAATACAACAAGAACCAATGTTTTAAAAATATATTGAGCGTTACGCCTAAGGCATACCTCGAAATAAGAATCCAATCTTATAAAGAACTTGTTCTTTCTCATTCATTCTAGCATAATTAAGGCCACAATCCTATCAAATTTCAACGCTAGGGTTGCTCTTCAACAACTTTTTTTTTTTTTTTTAAGAAAATAAATTTTAATTTAAAGAGTCACAACCTAACAAATTTACCAAAATTCTAATTCAAAATTATAATTTGGGGGAGAATAAAAACGTAAAATAAAAAGATTTATACATTAATTCTCTATATGCTGATATAACATAAACAAATCAGATTTTAAAGCAACAGAACAAAGGAGACAAAATGTTCAAAAGTCGAGCACAAAGCACTAACCAAACCATTGCAGCAGAAGGCAAAGCAAGTTCCAAATTGACAAATATGTAACTGAAAGTTTCAACAGAGAATCCTCCCCGTGTGAGTTCATATTTTTTAGACTGAAACATACGAATGACAATAGCCAGAAAAGCCACCCACAACGAAATGAAAGCAACCAAAATAGCTCCTTTCAGCCCAAAACTTCTCCAATGCACAAAAGCATAAGCAACACTCAGGTGAAGGATCAAAGGAATTGCAGAAGGCACAGCCAGAAACATAACATCCAACTGAGGCTAAATAAAACTCACAATGTTCTGCAAAAACCCATAAACAAAAAACCCAGGAACCAGAAATTTCACATACTAAGCCGCCGTTTTCGACATCGGAATCTTGTTACAAGAATTTCAAGACAGGCTTTGGTAAAACCACAAATTAAACTTGAAAATCGAGAAGGAGAAAGAAATTATGCAAGAGGATTTCAGATGAATCCCTAAGAATCTCCATGCATTTAATAACATGAAAATCTACCCACTTTATATAATTGTTACAGGCCAAACCCTAATGCTTGAAATTTATGCTTGAAGATATTGGAATGAGGTTCCACAATAAAGAGGAAACAAGTTTTGCAAGGCTGAGAAATAAAACTATTTGAAATGGGTTTTTTATTTTAAGAGGATGGAACTAAATTACATAGGAAAATACCGATACTATAATTTGAAATGCATACAATCTAAATTCTCTTCTAAATTTCCTAAGGTTTCATGAGATTCACCAATAAAGCTAGCCTTACCTTAAGACTCAGAGCCGTAGTGACAAGGGCACACAACATGGTTGGAACAAGCTTAAGAGATTTGTCATTTATGCAGCCTTATTTGGTCCACTTTACACGGTCATGAGTGTTCTCATAGATTTACGCAGGGGTGAATATCTAGTTTGGCACTAAACCCAAAATATCTTGAAGGAACACATAATAGCAAATACATTGGCACTAAACCCAAAATAAAACCAAACTAATTACCACAACATAAAAACTAAACTGTGTACTCATATCCAACTATGTATTCTATTACTAATAAACTTTCTTCAACAGATTAATGTATTTAATAACTAATTTAATCTAAACCTTCAAGATTTGTACTTCTACTTGAAAGATTAATCAAAAGTATAAACCTTCCATTTCAAAATTTATGAATTCAAACAACACCTTACTTTCAACTAAACTGGATAGGGATTGCAAATTGTAGATAAACCAAGAGTTGAGCAACAACCAAAACTCAAAAACATTCAAATTGTAAAAATAGAAATGAAAAGTGACAATGAAATTGGAAGAAATTCAAATAACTTGGGTCTAACCTCCCAAATTAACTTTAATGAAATGAAGGGCTAAAGAAGATTTCAAGAACTTACAAGTCTTTCAATGTGTGGCTATCCTTTCAGGGAAGCAGGGAGTATTATTTCTAGAATCCTTCAACCTTCCAAGTGAAGGAAGTCGGACATGAGGATTTCCATGAGCAGTGGAAGGATCGTTCAAATTTCAATCCTATATGAACATTAACAATTGCAATCATAAACGAAAATATACGGCTATACATAAAACAAAATTACAACATGCTCTATTAAACGATCAAGAGAAAGAACACACATACATTTGAATACTCATCTTCAACACCCTTGATCACGAACGCTCGAATAGACTCCTAGACTGCAACACATGAACGCTCGTCCACCACGACCGCAACACAGCACGATCAACAAAGGACTCGAACACCACGATCTCCAAGATCACGAACACAACAATTAGCACACGAACACCACAAACTCAACGAACGACCTCCAAAGAACCTTGACTAGTGTCGAGTTGAGTATGACACCATCACAATGTCTACCTTGGTATTCTCAGTGTAAGAATCTAGAAGTGTGGGCTCTGTATGGACTTGGTTAGAGGATGAGACCGTAGGAGAACGATTGTATAAACGATTGATCAAGTGGGAGATGTCAAAGTCTATCGTATAGGTTGATGCCTAATCGTTTAACAAAAGCTATGCAATCATTTAGCTAGTCGGCCAACTGAGTGTCTATCGTATAGGAACACTCCACGATCGTGTACTCTCTCCAAGCTATCGTTTAGTAAATTGTATTTAATTGACAACCTTTCTGTGAGTAATTTTCGAGAATGTAAATCTCCTTTCAACAACTTCTAAATTTAAGAAAATATTTTTTCTTTTATCTCATGGTTACCATGAAACCACCAATAACCTCCCACTCAATTGGTTATTAGAGAAAAAGAGATAATTATCCAATAATTAATATTATTATAAATATATATGATAATCAACTTACCATACTATATTTATAACCTATAGTTTTAATATTTCATCTCATGAAACATATAAACCATAGCTCTTTTTCTATTCCATGGTTCTTAATGTAAATCTCATTTACATTAACCCTCCACTAGATGTATCTCATACAACACATCGATCATATCATATATAATCGAATTACCTCTTGTCAATTTGAACATTTCAAATCAACACTAAGAACTAATTCTCAACTTGAGCTACCAAGGGGACCTTATGAACCTGTAGCTCGAAGCTCCAACGGTACGTGAATAACTGAATAAACTCTTTAGTCACGGGATCCACCATCCGTTAACTGTCAGACATTCCACTAAAGACCAACAGCTGAACTCTCTTTACTACAGATATATTATGTGTCCATCTTAACCAATCAACAGTGTGATAACCCTTCACATATCGCTCGTAAGAACAGCTGGGCCAATAACCATTATGCCCCTATAGTTATGTCTAACTCTTTAAGTATCACTGATCCCTCTGATGAACAGAAGCCATAATTCTACTATGACTGAGTCCTCTCTTCCAAAGAGAAGTTGCGGCCACTATGTTCAAGCCCTGGAATCAGCCTTTAAGGGAGCAATCTATCTACTTACCCTGCTTCGAGGAAGGAGTGAATTCCATCTTGTGTAATTGAGTTCCCAGCTCCCAAATCAGACAAGTCCCCAAAAAGGTAAATATGTTGAGTTGGCATTCTGGCCACTCTCACCCATACTAATCAAAGAACCGCCTTTAAAGGCAGGAGTTCCCAAAACACTTAGGATTGAGGTCATGTCACCTATGGTTGTTTAGGTGAGATGTAAGTCTCTAGTATCAACGATGTTATATACAGAGACGAATTCTCTCGTGGTTCGGTCTTATTAAAACTCTTTGTATAGGACATCCCCGCTCGCATGTCTCCACATGAATGGTTAGGATCTACCATCTGTAATAGTTCACAACTCTTGAAAACCTCTACAAAGCGGACCGTATCTGTAGTGTCACCAGGATCAGAAATCCCTCCTTAATCCTTATACTACAGACTTATTCAGGTTATCATTTAAGGAATGATCCACTTGTATATCTCATATACATGCTTAAGTTTACGATAACCATGGAGCTTTGTTTATTGGATATGAGTAAATGCCAGAATGAAATAACTCTTATTTTATTCATAACAATGTGTATAATTACAAACAATGAGATTCCAGGAGAATTAAGAGACCAATCCCAACAATCTTCCACTTGTCTTAATGCCTCGGGAGACTAATGTACAAGACAATATAAATACATGTACAATATACAATAAACTAGGGCATACCCCAATATCATCTTCTACTTGCCCTAGATAAGATGCCTCATGTTCCGTAGACCCAGACTCTCCAGGTGACTCTCGAACACTTTAGCCGTGAGAGCCTTTGTAAAGGGATCAGCAACGTTGTGCTCCAACACGATCTTCGTGACTATCACATCACCGCGATGCATAATCTCCCTGATGAAGTGGTATTTCCGCACTATATTCTTGCCTGACGATGACTCCAGGCTCCTTCAAATTTTCCACAGCCCCGTTGTTATCACAATAAAGAGTGATACGCAAATTCGTATTTGGAACAACTTTCAAATCTGTAAGGAATTTCCTCAGCCAAACAACCTCCTTAGCTGCTTCACAAGCTGCTACGTATTCGGCTTCCATAGTGGAGTTCGCGATGCATCCTTGCTTGATGCTTCTATTGGGGTTTGTGCCTTAAAGTCTCATTTCCTATAGTTTGTAAACAACTTTGTAAGAACACTTGTGATGTGTAATATATATGATATTTACCTCACTTCTTGACTTTGCACATTTAGATGTTTTTATTTTATCATAAACCAATAAACTTAATATCCTTGATTGTCTTTATGTAACTTAAGCATGTATGTAGTGACATACAAGTGGATCATGTCTTAAGTGACAACCAAAATAGTTTGTAGTATATGGATATAGGAGGAAAACCTTATCCTGGTAACACTACGGGCGCGACCCGCTTTGTGGAATTATTACAAGTGTTGTGACTTGTCACAGATGGTCTGATCCTGATCATTCATGTAGTGGACATGCGAGCGGGGGCATCCTAATACAAAGAGTTTGTATAAGACCTGACCTCGAAGTGTTAATGTCTCGTCATATAACTCCGTTCATGACTGAGACTTCACTTCACTAGGACGACCATAGGTAACATGACCTCAATCTTGAGTGAGTTGGGAACTCCTGCCATTGAGAGTGGTTCTTTGATTTGCACGGGTGCGAGTGGCCAGAGCACTGACTCAAACCTACCACTTTGGGGTTTCATCTGATTTAGGAGCTAGGAACTCAGATTCACAAGATGGAGTTCACTCATAACCCAAAGCAGAGGTAAGTAGATAGATTGCTCTCTTAAGGGCTGATCCCGAGGTTTGAACGATGTGGCGCACACACCTCTCATGGCTCGAAAGGTGTTCACACATAGTAGGACTATGTTGTATTGTTCATTAGAAGGATCAGTGGTACTTAAGGAGGAAGATGTAATTACAGGGAAAAAACGGTAAATTGGCCTGCTATAATTACAAGCATCTGTGAAGGGTCATCGTACTGATGATTGGTTATATCCAATGGACATAGAAATGTATCTATGGCAAGAAGAGTCAACTGTCGGTCTTTAGTGGAATGCCTAGCAGTAAACGGACGGTGGATATCGTGGCTAAAGAGTTTAGTCAGCTATTCACGTACTGTTAGAGCTTCAAGCCTTAGGTCCATAAGGTCTCCTTGGTAGCTTGGATACAAGTTGAGAGTCAGTTTTTGGGTTAGTTTTAAATGTTCAAATTGACAAGAGGGAGTTCGATTATATATGATATAATTGAACTAGTTAATTATATATGATATAATTAACTTTATGTATGAGATATATTAATTTGGAGGAAATTGGATATAAATATGATTTATATCTAGTGGAGGAAAAATACTATAATTAATATATGATATTAATTTATATGTTATGAATATGATGTGGTCACATTCATTGGACAGTTAAAAGGAAAATGGGACGGCGGCTCTTCTGATTTAATAACGGATGAGTGAGTTGAAAGATCACTTTGAGATGCATAAATAGCTCACAGTGTGTTAAGCATGGGATGCACGGACATTGTGTTACAAAGTGTGTTATCGCTTAGAAAATTAGTGCCTACACGACAGTGCCTGCACAATTGCTTACCTATACGATATTGCTAAGCGATCGATTAACGATTACACCCGCACATGCCATTTACTAAACGATCGTTTACCTTTTCCTAAGCAACCGTTAGCTCCCGATATTTACTAAACGGTTGCATAGACGACCACTTAGTTTTTCTACACGATCGTATACTTCACCTAAACGATCAAGAATTCTTTCTATACGATAGACAAGCCTATCTCCCACTTGCTTGATCGTTGTATACGATCTCTCTTCCTCTTTCCCTCTACCAAATTTGAACAAAGCCTACCCTTTGGATTCTCACTCCAAGAATACTAAAGGCTTTGAGTGGTGGTGTCATCTCCGTTTCCTTCTATCCTGTGGAGACTGTTTGAGGTAGACGATTGGGTTTTAGATTTGCTGTGAAGAAGAAGCGATCTCTTTAGCATTATGAATGCATTTTAGTATGTTTAAATGTATATGTGGTAATTCTGTCACAATGAATTGGAAAGATCCGCTTCTGCTCGTAGGTATTCTTGAATAAGGGTTCCTTCAGCTTCGCCACACTACAACCCCTCCATTCAGAGTAAAAACTGACCCCAATGTCAATTTATGAGAATCTCTATCGGTCTGAAAGTACGTATCCTGTAAGGATCAGATCCTTATCTCCATACACGAGCATGTAGTCCCTCGTTCTCCAAAGATACTTGAAGATCGTCTTGATTACCGTCCAGTGATCAAATCCTAGATTGGACTGATACCGATTGACAATCCCTACTGCATAGCAATAGTCGGGTCTAGTACACAACATTGCATATATTAAGCTTCCTACAGCTGAAGCATAGGGAATCCATGTCATTTCCTCAACCTCTCGAGGTGTCTTAGGACATTGATCCTTAGACAAAATGATTCCATGCCTAAAGGGTAATAAACCCCTCTTAGAATCCTGCATCCTGTACCTGATCAACATTTGATCGATGTACAATACCTGAGACAAGGCTAACCTCTTATTCTTACGATCCCGAATGATCTGGATCCCTAGAACATATTGTGCCTCACCCAAATCTTTCATTTGGAACTAGGCAGCTAGCCACTTCTTAATATTAGTCAGATACCCTACATCATTCCTAATGAATAGGATATCATCCACATACAGTACCAGGAAAGCTACTGAGTTATTGATGATCTTCTTGTAAACAAAAGGCTCATTATCGTTCTTATCAAAGCCAAATGACTTGAACACAGTGTGAAATCTAATGTTCCATGATCTAGATGCTTATTTCAGCCCATAAATAGACCTATTAAGCTTGCAAACTTTTTGCTCTTGATCTGGAACTACGAACCCCTCTAGTTAAGTCATATAGATGGTCTCCTCAAGATTACCATGAAGAAATGAAGTCTTGACGTCCATTTTCCATATCTCATAATCATAAAATGTGGTTATGGGCAGGAGTATCTTGATAAACTTGAGCATGACAACAGGTGAGAATTCCTCATAGTCAAATCCCTCGACCTGGGTATAACCATTTTCCACGAGTCGTGCCTTAAAGGTTTGCACCTTTCCATCTACACCTCTCTTTCGCTTATAAATCCACTTACACCCAATAGGTCCTACCCCATCAGGTGGATCCACAAGCTCCTAGACGTTATTGAAATACATAGACTCCATTTCCTGGTTCATGGCTTTAATCCATTCATCCTTGTCAACATCCTCCATTTCTTTCTTAAAAGACAATGGATTCTCGACTCCATCATTAGAAATGACGTTCTGGGCTTCAGTCAAACTCATGTAGCGATCCAGTGGGTTCATAACCCTTCCACTACGTCGAGGCAGTCTCAACTCTTGAGCTGGTTGACTAGATGTACCGACATCAACAACTCTTGTTGATCTATCGGCCTGTTCAACAACTCTTGTCGAACCCTCAGCAGTCTCAGTCTCACTAGAAATCTCACGTAAAATAAGCTTACTTTGTGGCTTATGATTCCTCATGTGGTATTCTTTCAAAAAGATAACATTTGTAGAATCATAAAAGTATCCACCCCTCGTTTCCCTGGGGTAGCCTACAAAGCGGCAAACTTTCAAACGTGATTCCAACTTCTTCTGGTTAGTCACAAGCACATTTATTGGACACCCCTAAATCTGGAAGTGGCGTAAACTATCTTTACGACTTCTCCACAGCTCAAAAGGTGTTTTAGAAACACTTTTTAAGGAAATGTTGTTCAGGATATAATATGCAGTCTCCATTGTAAAACCCCAAAACGAGTCTAGAAGACAAGCATAACTCATCATCGACCGAACCATGTCCAACAAGATTTTGTTTCTCCTTTCTGATACACCATTTTGCTGAGGTGTACCTGGGGCCGAGAGTTGGAATGCAATCCCATGTTGTATCAAATAGTTCTGGAAATTAGAGGTCCATATACTTTCCACCACGATCAGATCGTAGTGTTTTTATCTTCTTACCTAACAAGTTTTCTACTTCAGCCTTATACTCCTTGACTTGTCAAGGGCTTTAGACTTATGTTGCATTAGGTAGAGAAACCCATACCTTGAATAATCTATGAAAGAGATGAAATATTCATACCCACCTCGAGCCCTAACTCTCATTGGACCACAGAGGTCAGAATGTGCAAGCTCCAAGGCTTCTTTGGCTCTGTAACATTTTCCAGTAAAAGGTCGTTTGGTCATCTTACCTTCGAGGCATGATTCACACACTGGCAAGGAGTTTTCTTCTAAACTCTTTAGATGTCCACTTTTCACCAACTGCTTAATCCTATTGAGATTGATGTGACCTGACTTTAGATGCCAAAGATGGTCGTTTTCCTTAGGAGAAACCTTTGGTCTTTTAGTTGTAGTTGTCGTACTAAACATTTCAGTGTTAAACAAGGCTTTTTGACTAACGGCCTTAGTACATATAAGTTACTTTCCATTGAACCAAAACCAATCTCCATTCCATTCTTGAAAATAAACACTTTATTCTCAGAAAAGGAGACGGTATAACCTTGTTCAATGAGACAAGAAACCGAGATTAAGTTTCTCTTAATATGAGGAACTACGAAAACATTATCCAATAACAGATAACGTTTCTTGTCCAAAAATAACTTCAACCTGCCTACAACAACAATTGACATAACCTCACCAGTACCGACTCTAAGAGTCATCTCTCCCTGTGGCAATGTTTGCCAAGAAGTGAATCCTTAGTAAGAGGAACTGACATGGTTGGTAGCACTCGAATCTATGATCTAGGAAAAATCATCATTCTCTACCAAACATGTCTCCAAGACCAATAAATCAGATTTAATGTCTTTAGACATCCTTCTATTTTAGAGAGTAGTGGGATCTGTATCAGAACCTAAATAATCTCCAAGTTGCATTTCAGAGAACACTTCTCTTCTATGAACCTCAACAGAGTCAGCAACAATTGCTTCCTCTTCCTAGAGTTTAACTTTGGAACTGACATGACTGGTTTTTTCATCCATCTCTATATGCTTGAAAAGTAAGAACTGACATGACTGGTTTTTTCATCCATCTCTATATGCTTGAAAAGTAAGAACTGACGTTCAAACAAATCATGCAATGAGTCCATGATCTTGCCAATGACCATGTTTCTTAACCCTTTTGGCCAAAGCATCAGGTATGCTAGCCAAAATGTGAAGTTTGGCCAATGGATTAGCCTTCATTAATACCTCATATGCATTACGAACATTTCATGGTGCATCAAGGGTCGGGACTTGAGGACATTCCTCAACCATGACTAGAGATGTCCATGGGGTGGGGCGGGGACGGGGAAGGCTTCCCCGTCCCCATCCCCGCGGGGAAAAATTCCCCGCCTTTATTTTTCTCTAACATTTTTTTAATTTCAATTAAATTTTTTTTACAATTCTTTAAACATTTTCAATGGATTTTTCATTTAAATGAAATATAATCAATTTTACTAATTAAAACAATAATACACATACAATTTAAAAAATATAATTAAAATGTTAAATTCTCATATTTCTAAAAATTAAAATTCAATATTTAGAGCATACTAACTTAAATATTACAACATCTAAAGAATTAAAGTAATAAAAATCTTGAACTTAAATAATTAAAACATCCATAATTATCTTAATAAAGTATATAATATCAGAGAATTATCCAGGTAAAGTTACTCTTGGGCAATCTAAAAAGTCAGTTAAAATTCTTAGTCGTGTTTTTTTCTAAGTAAACTAAACCCTAGGTTATAAATACTCAGGTGGAGGAGAAGAGATGTATCTGAATATGTCATGATTCCACTCACGTTTCTCCCTAAATGTTCACGAAGTGAGATTCATGCTTGACATCGTGGTGCTCTAGGAGCATCCTCCTTCGAATGGTGTTTGCATGAGTCAATATCAAGGGGACGGGAAAGAGTGTTTATAGTAAGTGGGTGAAGAGTGTGTGTCAACACGTCCTAACGGTCTTTGTCATTGGTTCACACCGTGAGATCATTATGTACTCCCTCGTGGCGCCCTGGGAGCGTCCCCTTCGGATGGGTTTTGTGTAGTTGGTTCAAGATCAAGGTAATTCCATAAATGGATAGGGTTGGTTTAGGTTTCGCCCCAATCATATTTTTGGATTTTTCTGATGGAGGATCGATCTTAGGGGCCTAAAATGGGGGTCACACTTACGAGAGGTTGTTAAATAAGTTAATGATCTTTGACCAAATCAATGATGGTTAGTCATTATAGAGCAAAAGTAGTTATGGTATTAATGACTGGTTGAGAATTTCTAATTCAGAGGAGGGATAATTGACCTCCCTTCGATGGCTTTTGTTCTAAACCTTTTGAAGCGTCATGCCGAAAACAATATGTCACACGTGGTTCATGTTATTTTTGCTAAACCTTATTGGATGTTGTATGTTTTTTAACGGGTATTGGCGTAAAGTCTAACGTAGGTCAATGTGTTTTTTGTTTTCAGCAACTTGTTAGTATTCTTCGTTTAATGCCTTAAATTTGTTCGATTACATACAGTGTAAAGATTCTTGTAAAACGTTTTTTCGTGGTAAACGACGCTCAAATTTTTCGTGTTAAGAGATGTCCAAAAAATCCCGCGGGGTAGAGGCCCTACCGGAAGACCCGTCCCCGAATCCGCAAAACTACACGAGGAATGGGCGGATGGGAGTGGGAAGTTTTTTTTCTCCTCGATTTACAATTCGGGGCCGGACGGGGTATATCATTCCGCCATCCCCCACGCCTCTCCCCTGACTTTGTATATAAATTATAATTTATATATATATATATATATATCATATATATATATATTTTCATATTC
>NC_052350.1:8403015-8418010 GCF_009727055.1 Benincasa hispida
TGGTGTTTGCATGAGTCAATATCAAGGTGGACGGGAAAGAGGTGTTTATAGTAAGTGGGTGAAGAGTGTGTGTCAACACGTCCTACGGTCTTTGTCATTGGTTCACACCGGAGATCATTATGTACTCCCTCGTGGCGCCCTGGGAGCGTCCCCTTCGGATGGGTTTTGTGTAGTTGGTCAAGATCAAGGTAAACTCCATAAATGGATAGGGTTGGTTTAGGTTTTGCCCCAATCATATTTTTTCCCTTTTGGATTGCCTGCTTTGGAGGCGATCTCTAGGGGCCTAAAATGGCGGGTCACACTTACGAGAGGTTGTTAAATAAGTTAATGATCTCTTGACCAAATCAATGATGGTTAGTCATTATAGGAGCAAAAGTAGTTATGGTATTAATGACTGGTTGAGAATTTCTCAATTCAGAGGAGGGATAATTGACCTCCCTTCGATGGCTTTTGTTCTAAACCTTTTGAAGCGTCATGCCGAAAACCATATGTCACACGTGGTTCATGTTATTTTTGCTAAACCTTATTGGATGTTTATGTATGTTTTTTAACGGGTATTTGCGTAAAGTCTAACGTAGGTCAATGTGTTTTTTGTTTTCAGCAACTTGTTAGTTTTCTGTTTTTAATGCCTTAAATTTGTCCCATTACATACAGTGTAAAGATTCTTGTAAAACGTTTTTTCGTGGGTAAAACCGACCGTTCATTCGAAGGAGGATGCTCCTAGAGCACCACGATGTCAAGCATGAATCTCACTTCGTGAACATTTAGGGAGAAACGTGAGTGGAATCATTGACATATCAGATACATCTCTTCCTCCCACTGAGTATTTTATAACCTAGGGTTTAGTTTACTTAGAAAAAACACGACTAAGAATTTTAACTGACTTTTTAGATTTGCCCAAGAGTAACTTTTACCTTGGATAGTTGAAATAACTTTTGATCATCATCCATAAAACTCTTTAACAGAGTCTTTGACCAATTGCCGTATGCTTTTAGAAAATCTATTTAATTCACCTTTTCAGGTAGGTTCCCAGGTAGGGGTGTTCCGTTTCCTTCAGCTTAAGTACTCCAGCTTCCTTAGACAAAAGGTCCCTTATAGGTATATTACAATTTTAATCTATGTCAATCAATTTAATCCTATTAAACCGATTTAAAAGATTAAACTAGGTTGCTAATCCCATTAGAACCTTTTTTAACTTAGGTCTGTCTCAATCCAATTTTAAAACCCTTTTAAAAACATGTGTTCACCCTAAGTCCGTATGTAACTCTTTTTTATCGATTTTAGTTCTAATTTCCTTCATAACACTTATAAACGGAAACAACCAAAACCAAACACAAGTCAAGCAAACACATAAAAGGCATTCATAACGCTTATAAACAACATAAGTGTCATGCTCAATGCATCGTTCATTCATTGCTACCTTTTTATATAACATTTATACAAACAAGCAACGAACCAAGCAAAAACATGCTTCCATACACCCTTATACTATAACGCTTATAATATAAAGATGATGCATGAATATGCTCACTGCATGCCAAAATATAACTCTTATATTTAATGATGCATGCTTTCATGTAATTTCTTAATCCAATATTTTAACTCTTATAATACATGATGCATGAATGATTGCACAACCTAAGGTGGGTTTCAAATCTATATGTCAAACACTTTGCCATATAAACCACATACATCTCATGTATAAAAAAAATGTTGATGAGCCGAGAAAAATTGCCTCAAATCCTAAAAAATACAAGCTAACTATTATAAAACGGGGAGTCTCTGGTTCAAATAGACGAACCGGGTCTTGAACTGTCGGGACAAAGCAATGTGTCTCCACTAATCATGTACCAAACTTCCCCATGATCGTCTGCACGAAAGAACAAACGCTTTGCTCAATCGTTTTCCAACCTCTCAGAGCTAAACGATTGTTTAGCAACGATCGTGTACCTTTTACTATGCGATGAAGCACGAGGTACGCGGTCGTGCAATGCATTTTGTATCACGAAAACTCTATATGATCGTCTAAATGACTACGATACGATGAAGCACGATTGTCTAAATGATTGTTGAGCGAGCACCTTCGTATCGTATACCGCGTGATTGTGTAGTTAGTGACTATGCGATGAGGCATGCTAACTATACGATCGTTTAGCGTGTGCCTTCTTCTAAACGATAAGCATTATATGCTCCCAATACGATCGTCTACCTCCAATGTCTACGCTATTGGGCAACTAACGCTACATGATGGAGTAAACAATTTACCCCATCGTTTAGCATTAGCTATACGATCGTTTAGTAAATACTACACGATCGTATAGAAAAATCTATACGATCGTTTAGTTAAATCTCAATGATCGTTTATCTGAGGCTACATGACACGACTAACTCTTGGTCTTCTTCTTCACTGAGAATCGCATCTCCATGCTTCGAAGCTTTAATACGAACGACTTGACCAACTCAAACAGTTTGAATTACAGACTTGACAACATGTTAATTACGCCCAAAAACACAGGGGCCCTTACAAATTAACACTTTGTAATTTAAAGAAAACTTTAAACATAGGCAATTAAACCCGTAAACATCCATCAACGCCATCCACAAAATCATTTAACAATTAAACGCAATGCAGAAAACCCACCATGACTGTAAAAAAAGTTCAAAACAAAAGTGAAACTTGGAATATCAGAACAACTTGACTCTGATACCAATTGAAGGAAATCAGACATGAGGATTTCCATGAGCAACGGAAGGATCATTCCAAATTTCAATCATATATGAACATAAACAATTACAATCATAAACGAAAACATACGGTCATGCATAAAACGAAATTACAACATGCTCTACTGAACAATCAAGGGAAAGAACACACATACCTTTAAAGACTCATCTTCAACACCCTTGATCACGAATGCTCGAACAAACTCCTAGATTGCAACACACAAACGTTTGTCCATCACGACCATAACATAGCACGATCAACAAAGGACTTGACAACGTGATCTCCAAGATCACGAACACAACAATCACCACATGAACACCGCGAACTCAACGAATGCCCTCCAAAGAACCTTGACTAATGTCGAGTTGAGTATGACACCACCACAATGGCTACCTTGGTATTCTCGGTGTGAGAATCCAGAAGTGTAGGCTCTGTGTGGACTTGGTTAGAGGATGAGACCAGAGGAGAACAATGTGTAAATGATTGAGCAAGTGGGAGATGTCAAAGCTTATCGTATAGAACGATGCCTAATTGTTTAACAAACACTATGTGATCGTCTAGCTAAAGCTTGCGATCGTCTAGCTAATCGGTCAGTTGAGTGTCTATCGTATAGAAACACTCCACGATCGTGTAGTCTCTTCAAGCTATCGTTTAGTAAATCGTATTTACTTGACAACTTTTCGTGAGTAATCCGAGAATAGAAATCTCTTTTCAACAACTTTATAAATATAGGAAAACATTTTTCCTTTTATCTCACGGTTACCCATGAAACCACTAATAACCTCCCACTCAATGTTATTAGAGAAAAAGAGATAATTATCCAATAATTAATATTATTATAAATATATATGATAACCAACTTACCATACTATATTTATAACCTAAAGTTTTAATATTTCATCTAATAAAACATATAAACCATAACTATTTTTCTATTCTATGGTTCTTAATGTAAATCTCATTTACATTAACCCTCCACTAAATGTATCTCATACATCACACCGATCATATCATATATAATCAAATTACCTCTTGTCAATTTGAACATTTCAAATCAACACCAAGAACTGATTCTCAACTGAAATCCATTGAGCTACCAAGGGGATCGTATGGACCTGTAGCTCGAAGCTCCAACGGTACGTGAATAACTGACTAAACTCTTTAATCACGAGATCCACCATCCGTTAACTGCTAGGCACTCCATTAAAGACTGATAGCTAAACTTTCCTTACTACAGATATATTATGTGTCCATCTTAACCAATCAACAGTCCAATAACCCTTCACAGATCACTCGTAAGTACAACTAGGCCAATAACTGATATGCCCCTGTAGTTACGTTTAACTCCTTACATACCACTGATCCCATTAATGAACATAAGTCATAGTTGTACTATGATCGAGTCCTCTATTGCAAAGAGAAGTTGTGGCCACTATGTTCAAGCCCCAGAATCAGCCCTTAAGGGAGCAATCTATCTACTTACCCCGCTTCCAGGAAGGAATGAATTTCATCTTGTGTTACTGAGTTCCCAACTCCTAAATCAGATAAGTCTCTAAAAAGGTAGGCATGTTAAGTTGGTAATCTGGCCACTCTCATCCATACTAATCAAAGGACCGCCCTCAAAGGCAGGAGTTTCTAAAACACTCAGGATTGAGGTCATGTCACCTATGGTCGTTTAGGTGAGATGTAAGTCTCCAGTATCAACGACGTTATATACAGAGACGAATCACCTCGTGGTCCGGTTTTATACAAACTCTTTGTATAGGACACCCCCGCTCGCATGTCTCTACATGAATGGTCAGGATCTACCATCTATAGTAGTTCACAATACTTGCAAACCTCTACAAAGCGGGTCGTATTTGTAGTGTCACCATGATCAGGAATCCTTCCTTAATCCTTATACTACAAACCTATTCAAGTTATCATTTAAGACATGATCCACTTGTATATCTCACATACATGCTTAAGTTTACATATGATAGCCATGGAGCTTTGTTTATTGGATATGAGTAAATGCCAGAATAAAATAACTCTTATTTTATTCATAACAATGTGTATAATTACAAACAACAAGACTTCAGAAGAATTAGGACACCAATCTCAACTCCAAGAGCATAAGAAATGTCGATATTAATTTACAAACTCTACAGAAAAACTCTTATTTTCTTCCAAGAAAGAAATCAGATTGCATTAGGCTCAAATGCTTCAAAATATCAAATCCTTCAATAATTATATCAAAATCATAGGATTAAACTACAGAACCAATATAGGCAAAAGATTAGACTCGCCACAGAACATAGAGTTATGAAAATTCCAACTCTTGAATAAACCATCCAAATCAAAGATTAACTAGAAATATAAAACATTAAAAAAAAAGATGACTCACAGATGGAAGAATGGCAAGAGCGTAGGCCATCACAACATTAGTGATATCGGCTAGAATTGTAGATTGCTTGAAAATCTCATTTTGACAAGGTACAAAAATCCATGGGGATAGCAAGAGAACAGTTTATATTGATTGAAGAAATTTCACACAACCATGGAAATAAGGCGATTCGATGAGGTGTAGAAGTGGAGGCCCTTTAATTATGACAATGGATGAAAAAACTAGCCATTGCAGATATGCTTGAACATGAAGGGTGTTGGAATTTCAAAGAACAGTTCATGGAGATGTGCTCACCAGATCAACGATCTTAGTAGATAGACCCATTTCTCCCAAACCACAATCGAATGCCAAATTGAAGTCCACCAGATACCTTTCGCCTGATTCCATGGTTACATAAATACAGTGAGTACACAATCAATCCTCTCGATCTTAACTCATCCTTACACTATTTTGTGAGCCATTGCTCCACTGGTAGTAGCAATTAAGAATTGGTAAGAATTTTTGCCTTGTCACCTGCAAAAAGGAGACGATGGAGCTAGGGTAATAGATGGAGAAAATGGAGTTAGGGTAATAGATGAAGGCGAAAAAAGCAGAAGATAGGGAGAATTGATAGATGGAGAACAAAAATGAAACAATGAGAGAGGATGAAAGCTGAGAGTGAAAACAAGAGGACAAAAATGAAACTTGAGAGGGAAATTGTAAAAAGCGTGATCCTTTTTCGAGAGGGCATACTTTGCGTGCTTCCAATATTTAGCCTTCCCGCTTTTTTCTTTTGCTTTTTTATAGAATTGTTTTAAAAATTCTTGTGCTCTGAAGCTGTTAATGTTGGGGATGATGCCCTAAAGTCTCGTGTTCTATAGTTTGTAAACACAGTTTTGTAACGCTTGTGATGTATAATAAATGATATTTTGTTCACTACTTGTCTTTGAACATTGGATGTTTTATTTGCTTTACCACAAACCAATAAACTAAAATCCCTAGCTGTCATTATGTAACTTAAGCATGCATGTGGTGACATACAAGTGGATCATGTCTTAAGTGACAACCAAGATGATCTATAGTATATGGATATAGGAGGGAAACATTATCCTAGTAACGCTATGGATGTGGCCCGCTTTGTGGAATAATTACAAGTGTTGAGACTTGCTACAGATGGTATGATCCTAATCATTCATGTGGGGACGTGCAAGCGAGGGTATCCTATACAAAGAGTTTATATAAGATCTGACCACGAAGTGTTAACGTCTCGTTATATAACGCCGTTCATGATAGAGACTTCACTTCACTAGGATGACCATAGGTAACATGACCTCAATTCTGAATGAGTTGGGAATTTCTGTCTTTGAGGGTGGTCCTTTGATTTGCATAAGTGCGAGTGGCCAAGTCGCCGACTCAAACCTACCACTTTGGGGATTCGTCTGATTTGGGAGCTGGGAACTCAACTACACAAGATGGAATTCAATCCTTCCCCAGAGCATGGGTAAGTAGATAGATTGCTTGAGCGATGTGGCGCCACACACCTTCTCATGGCCTAAGAGGTGTCCACACGTAGTAGGATTGTGTTGTATTGTTCATTAGAGGGATCAGTGGTACTTAAAGAGTTAGATGTAAATATAAGGGCAAAACGGTAAATTGGCCCAGCTGTACTTACGAGCATCTGTGAAGGATTAATGTACTATTAATTGGTTATATTCGATGGACACAGAAATATATCCGTGATAAGGAGAGTTCAGCTGTCGATCTTTAGTGGAATGCCTGGCAGTTAACGGATGGTAGATCTCGTAGCTAAAGAGTTTAGTAAGGTATTCACGTACTGTTGGAGCTTCGAGCCATAGGTCCATAAGGTCCCCTTAATAACTCAATGGATTCAAGTTGAGAATTAGTTTTTGGGTCAATTTGAAATGTTCAAATTGACAAGAGGGAGTTCGATTATATATAATATGATTGAACTGGTTAATTATATATGATATGATTGACTTTATGTATGAGATATATTAGTTAGAGGAAAATGGATATAAATATAATTTATATCTAGTAGAGGAGAAAACACTATGATTGATATATGATATTAAACTATAGGTTAATGAATATAATATGATTATATTTATTATTTTATTTTGACAATTATAGGATAATTGGCCACTGTTTTCTCCTTAACCGTGCGTTAGTGGGAAGTTTCAATCGGTTTTCATAACTGAAGAATAAAATGAAAATTGTTTTCATTTTGCAAGGATCACAGTTATTTTTGCTCGCGAAGTGTTTGCTACCTATCGCTTAGTAACTTGAGAGACTATACAATAGCTCGAACTTACTACCCGATCGCTTACATGCATGCGCCTTCTTTCTAAACGACCACTTACTTTTTACTAAACGATCGTCTAGCACTAAGCATTTACTAAACTATCGTATAGACGATCGCTGCCTATTTACTACATGGTCGTGTACTTCACATAAACGATCAAGCATTTTGTCTATACGATAGATGCAGCCTTCTCCCACTTGCTTGATTATTGTATATGATCTTAATTTCTCCTTCCCTCTACCAAATCCCAACAAAGCCCATTCTTTGGATTCTCACACTGAGAATACTAAGGGTTCCAAGTGGTGATGTTGTCCCCATCTTCCTTTTGTTCGTGTGGAGACCGTTCGTGGTAGACGATCGGAGTCTTGGTGAACGATAGTTTGACGTTCCAGCGAGAGCGAGAGCACCTGTTCCCTTGAAGAGAGCAAGATTTGCCGAGGAGAAAAGTTCTTCAACTAGTAAGTTTTCTTGTTCTCGTGTTTGTTAATCTTAAAGCATGCCGGTAATTTTACAGTATGATGCATATCTATTTATTTGAATGTGAATGTGGTAATTTTGTCACAATGTCTTTGGAAAGATCCGCTTCCGCTCAGAGGTACTCTTGTATAAGAGTTCCTTCAGTTAAAAGGTAAATTTGTTGTAGTGTTCTTTTATGCTTTCACATTTCCAGTGTGAAACAATCACTTATAATATTTTGTCAAAAGTCAACAAAATATATATAAGGTTTAAATATAGAATCTCCTTATGTTGTTTTTTGAATTTTCATTGTTCAAGGTTATGTTTAGTAACCATTTGGTTTTTTTATTTTTTGTTTTTGAAAATTAAGCCCATTATAACAAAGTGAAGCCAAAAGTAAAAAAATGAGATGATTATCAAATGAAGCAGGTAAAGTGTTTCTCATCATCACTATGTACTAATTTCGATGAACTTAGTGCACTTTCCTTTGTCCCAAAAATACAATCCCCAGTGATGCAAATTGGTCCAGCCATACCCTTCACTCGGTGTCTAAAATTAAAAACAAGATAATGAATTATAACTCTAATAAAAGTCACTATGCAATGTTGTTATAAACTTGTGAATTTGTCTTTTTTTTTTTTTTTTACTTTTTGGAAGGGTTAAAATGATTCTCGTGCAAACCTATGTTTTAAAGAAATTAGAAGAAAATAAGCACAATTTTCAAAAGACAAAAGACAAGAGATAAAAAGAAAATGAGAGAGTACCAAAATTTTAGAAATCAATGTAATTTTAAAAGTGATTTTCTTTGGATTACTTAACAATTGGTTTAACCAAAATATTGAAAATGTAAAAATTCTTAAGTAATCGCTTTTAGTGCCTCTAAAATCAATAATTCCAAACAAAGTTGTCTCTCGAGAAATTAGAAAAGGGTGGAGATAGAAATTTTATAACAGTCCTGACCTGCCCAACTTAAAATAGAGAGGGGAAAAAAATTAATTTTGACCTATAAATTTGTCCAATTTTACCAAATATTATCACGAAGTTTTAAATTAATCAAATGGTCCCTGACTTAGATAAGAGTTGTAACCTTTAAGGAAGTGTTATAGTATTTACCCAATGATAAGTTTAAGTATGAAAATGTGTAGAAAAACAAATTTTCATATGTTTCATTGAACAATAAAACATGGTAGAAAAATAACATTAAAGATCATATTCTTATTAAATTTTTGTGAATTTGACAAAGTTAAGCTAAATTATAAAAAAAAAAAAAAAAAAAAAAGAAGAAGATAAGTTTAATTTTGCATTAAACTTTTAAAAAGTTTTATTCTGGCTATTGAATTTTTAAAAAAAATTTAACAAACACAATAAATTATGGAAACCGATGTAGCGACTATTAAAATGTGATACAAATAACTGCAGAAAAATCGAACCAACTCAAAAAAAAAAAAAAAAATTCACATACTCACAATTTTGCCAACAAGATCGTAGCTCAATTGGAATAGCGTTTGTATTATCGACCTCGAGATCTGAGGTTCGATTCCCCCACCCCACACTTTTAATTAACAATACTTTTCAAAAAAAAATCAACCGAACGGAAGAGATACTTTTGATAGGTTTAGTTTTTTCAGCAAAATAGTGGAGAGGTGAGTTTGAATTTGGAAAAACCGAGAATTTTCTGTTTGATTCGGGTTTTCTGAAAAATATACGAACCGAACCGGTTATATAAATATCCCTAAACCCTAAATCTTGCATATTCTTTCATTTCCGATCCTAAACCCTCTTCTCCATCGTCTCTGTTGTGAATTCTTCTCCATCGTCTCCATTTTCATTTCCTCTTCAGGATGGGTAGCAGCCAAGCCGCTGTCTCATTTCTCACCAATATTGCTCGTGCTGCTTTCGGTCTCGGCGCCGCCGCATCGGTTCTGAACGCCTCCTTGTACACCGTTGACGGTGGTGAAAGAGCTGTCCTCTTCGATCGATTTCGGGGTGTAATTGACGAAACTGTCGGTGAGGGAACGCACTTCTTGATTCCATGGCTTCAAAAGCCCTTTATATTTGATATTCGTACGAGACCACACACTTTCTCGTCTGTTTCCGGTACCAAAGATCTTCAGATGGTAAATCTGAGCCTACGAGTTCTTTCTCGCCCTGAGATTTCGCGCCTCCCTGATATTTTCAAAACCCTAGGTCTAGAGTACGACGAGAAGGTCCTCCCTTCTATTGGAAATGAGGTTCTGAAGGCCGTCGTCGCCCAATTCAACGCCGATCAGCTTTTGACTGAGCGGCCTCATGTTTCGGCTCTTGTGCGTGAGAGCCTGGTTCGGAGGGCTAAGGACTTCAACATTGAGCTGGATGACGTTGCCATCACACATTTGTCTTATAGCCCGGAGTTCTCTAAGGCAGTTGAGCAGAAGCAGGTAGCACAACAAGAGGCGGAGCGGTCAAAATTTGTTGTGGCGAAGGCCGAACAAGAAAGAAGGGCCGCAATTATTAGGGCCGAGGGTGAGAGCGAGTCAGCTAAGTTGATTTCTGATGCTACATCGGCCGCTGGTATGGGTTTGATCGAGCTGAGGAGAATTGAAGCATCAAGGGAGATCGCATCCACCCTCTCCAAGTCGCCGAATGTGGCTTACTTGCCTGGTGGTCAGAACATGCTTTTGGCTCTGAACCCGAGCCGTTGATGAATTTGTAAGGTAATGAACTCGTCTCACGTTATTGATCATAAAGCGACATTTCTTTTCTTGCTTTAGTCTGTATGAGTTTGATTTCTTCTTGAAACTATTGGTGAACTTGTCTCTTCGCATCTTTTTAATATTACAATTCAATGTGATTCCACTGTAGAACTCTTAGTTTTATTACGAGTTGAATCTGTGAAAGCCAAGCCCCTTGTTTTATCTCTATTATTGTTTTTTTTTATTATTCTTCTAGTTTAATTATTAATCAGCGGATTGCCATGCTCATCAACTAGGGATATCAGTTGAATAGCCTAGAAAATGTTATATTTATATTGTCAATAAGAAAAATGGAAAACATCAAAAGATATGAGCCCCAGATACAAGGTACAAACCTTTTTTTGAATACAAGGTTTAGGGAAGCTGAAAAGAAACCATGGCCGAAGATTACTCCGCCATAGTGTTAGTATGGAAGGGCTTATGAAAAGTAATCATGGCGGAAAATTGTTTTGAATCCTTTTTTTTTCCCACTGGATGATGAATGTCAAAATCAACTAAAATTTGAATGTGAATTCAGTTCCTTAGTGTTGGAGGCTTTGATTTGCTTATTCTTGTGCTATTTTTTTGGGAAAGAAGCAATATAATTTATAGAGGGGTTGAAAAATCTATAGGGGAGCCATGGTCCCTTATTAGTCTTCATATTTCTCCTTGGGTTTCCTTGTGTAAAGATTTTTGTAATTTTCTTAGGCCTTAGTTTACTTGATTGGTTTGAACCCTTTCCTTTGGGTTTTCTTTTAGTATTCCTCTTGTATTACTTGAATGGAGTGCAAGAGATATTGCAATACTAAGAAAGATCGTTGGATATGAGAGAGAGAGATTGAAGAAAAGATGAGAAATAAAGGGACGGAGTGAACAATTTGAAGCAGTAGTAGAGGGAAGAAAGAGGGTTGGGTGCGATTGGAGTATTGTGCCTCCAGTTCAAAGAGGGAAAGAAATCTGATTTGGATGGAGAAGCCAGAGATATAAAATGAGAAAAAGGTAAGAGGAGATGTGAAGAAGTGAGAAGTATCTACATTTTGCTTGTCATTCGCACCTTCTTTAGCATGCCCTAAAGGTGTGTGCCTGTGCCTAGTTGCTTGTCAGAGAGCTTTTGCCCATAGCATGTTTTCACGGTTAGGGATGTCCTAGTAGTCTTTGTCTTAGATATTAATATCTTGCAGATTTACCAATTCCAGGAGTTGCACTTTCATTAGGAAGTATAATTAGTGCAAACCCTAAATTGGTCATACACATTTTTTTTTTTTAAAGTAACAGTGATTGTGGTCGAAATTTTTGTCTTGGTCATGTTGTGTTGCTTATCTGTGCATGTACTAAATCATTAGATTGAACAAGTAAAAAAAGAGGCGATGTACTGACTTCATGGTATGGTAGCTTCATTGTGATAAGAACTTTAGGAAATACGAATTCGTATGTGCCATTCAGCCTATTTCAATTCAATAATTAAGGCTTATTGCTAATATTTCTTCACAGTTGCAAGGCAAACATCTGATTTTTTTGGTGTTGATTCATCATCTAGTTCTTTTGATCACCTTATTTATTTTGTCTTTCCTCCAAGGCCCCCAGCACGGGGAAAAAATTTGGCGGGAAAACAAGCTTTTTGTACCCCCATGAATGGGGGTGTGTGCCTAATCCTCTAGTTCATTAGGATTTGAATTATCCGATCATTTTCATCTTTTTTCCTACAGACTATTTTGATGTGACAAAAACACATTATAATTCGCTCCAATTGGTCGAGTTGAAATTATTTTCCTCAAGTATTATTTAGTGACTTCTTTGATGGTGTCATTCTGTTGAGTTATTATCCCATTTAAACTTAGTTTTACAGAAACCTTGTTTCTTCTTGCAGAGTTTCTTGAAGGGGTGGGTGTGCCCAGAACGGAAAGATGATATGCTGAATGACTTGTCTCAAATCTTGACTTCTCCCCCTATATTCGTAGTGGTAAATGAACATGATAGAATAAAAGTCTTTTAACATTTTTTTTTGTTTGTCGTAAAAATTAGTTTGATGAGCGAACCTATTATTGATTAAGCACTAGTCTTCATTGAGTTTTCGCCTGGTGAGGGACTCCCTCTTCTCTTATGAGACATCTTCATTTGAACATGAGGTCTGTTTCATTTGGTATACAGAATGGAGTTTAATGATCTTTATTTTCTTCATCATTACTTACTACATCATAATTTGAATTTCAAAAAGATGTGTGAAAAAGTACTTTCTTTTTTACATTTCTCATAAGTAATTTCTTTTTTACATTTCTCCTTTTTAAGGAAACTTGAAAGTTAGTGTGAGTTTGAAACTGATTTTGAAGAGAACAACTTCTTCCACAGGCTTTAATAGCATTTTAAAAATTGTTAGTCATTAAGTCGGCGTGTAAAATATTACTGTAAGAAATTGAATTTTCAATGTCATTGAAGTAGAACATATTTCTTATCCTAAAATAGTATAACTCAATGTTTGTGTTAATTGCATAGTTGGCTCAAGTCACACTTTTTAAAATGTGTTTTTTTATAAATATTTTTTTTGCTTCCGTCGTCATCCGTTGAAATTATTGGAACAAGTGCATGTTGTCTATCGTCTCTTATTCTTGCTGCTAGAGCAAGAGAATATGTAGTGAGAAGAAAATCTTAGTCCAAGGAGCAAGAGGTCCATGAGTGATAGAAAAAATCTAAAGGTAATGGATCGAGAGCAATACCTTAACTTGAGTTTAATCCATGGTGATCATCTATTTAGAAATTATTTTTTTATGATTGATATCTAAATGTAGTAAGGTAAGATAGCTTGTTTCGTAAAATTAGTCAAGGTATGTATAAGTTGGTAAATATGCATGAATATAAAAAAAAAAAAAAAGAAAAAGAAAAAAAAAAAAAGAAAAAGACTAATGGTATGATCAATGAGTTATCTATATATGGAGAAAGGCCGACAAATAAGTACTTAAGGAATAAAAGTGTAAAACATGTCTCATATTATTTTAATTATTAAGTTAGAAGTGTAAAATATGCCTCATATTATTTTAATTATTAAGTTTTTGTTTGACGATACTACATTCTTGAATACTAGAATTCACATCACAAGTGATGATTTTTTGAAAGTACATGGATGCTCAAACCAAAAACCTACGACTACAATTGACGTCTTACCATTGAGTTGTATTCCATTGGTACATATTATAGAAAGAGAAATTGATTAATGCATATTGAACATAGGGAAAAGCCATTTGTGAGGGGGAGGTTCTCTTTTTCTTTTCTCCCTTATGGAAATGATGGAAAGAAGGCTAAAACGATCACTTTTTTTTTTTCTTTCTTTCTTTTATAGAAGAATGGTTGCAGAAGTATTAAATAATTAGAACTATGTGAAATATTATTCATTAGTGGTAATTTGAAAAGTAGATTCCATTTGGTTACTTTTATTATTGTTTAACTATAATTGTAATAAATTGTGGGATCTATGTAATATTTGTTGGAGTTGATGCCCTAAAGTCTCGAGTACTGTAGTTTGTAAATAGTTTATATAGACATTTGTATTGTATAATATATGATATTTACTTCTACCACAAACCAATAAACATAAAATTCCTGGTTATCTGTATGTAACTTAAGCATGTATGTGGTGGCATACAAGTGAATCATTAACAAAAATGGCTTGTAGTAAATGTCTTGAGTGATAACAAAAATGGCTTGTAGTAAATGGATAAAGGAGAGAAACCTTATCCTGGTAACGCTAAGGATGTGGCTCGCTTTGTGGAATGGTCACTAGTGTTGTGACTTGTCATAGATGGTCTGATCCTGATCATTCGTGTTGGGGACATACGAGCGCATGACCTCAATCCGAATTGGAAACTCCTGCCATTGAGGGCAATCATTTGATTTGTATGGGTGCGAGTGGCCAGGTCGCCGATTCAAACCTACTATTTTGGGGATTCGTCTAATTTAGGAACTGGGAACTCAGTTACACGAGATGAAATTCACTCATTCCTAGAGGTAGGGGCAAGTAGATAGATAGCTTCTTTAAGGGCTGATTTTTAAGACTTGAACGATGTGGCGCCACACACTTCTCTTGGCCTGAGAGGTGTTCACACATAGTTGGACTATATTACTACAGGGGCAAAACGAGAAATTGGCCCAGCTGTACTTACGAGTATCTGTGAAGGATCATCATACTCATGATTAGTTATATTCGATGGACACATAAATATATCTGTGGTAAGAAGAGTTCAGCTGTTGGTCTTTAGTGGAATGCCTGACAGTTAACAAATGGTGGATCATGTGGCTAAAGAGTTTAGTCAGCTATTCACTGACCGTTGAAGCTTCGAGCCATAGGTCCATTAGGTCCTTGGGTAGCTTGGATAAAGTCGAGAATCAGTGTTTGGGTCAGTTTGAAATGTTCAAATTGACAAGAG
>NC_052350.1:8764579-8779760 GCF_009727055.1 Benincasa hispida
CGTGACCTTGGTGATCATTTTGTTTGAGTTCACTGTGATCGTGCAACGTAGCGGTCGTAGTGTATGAATATTCGTGTGTTTCTATGTTGCTGTGATCGAGCGTTCATGATCGAGGGATCTTGAAGATGAGTCTTCAAAAGTATGTTTGTTCTTCCCTTGATCTTAGTAAAGAATGTTGTAATTTTGCTTTATGCATAATCGTATGTTTCCGTTTGTTTACTATAATTGTTAATGTTCAAATACGATTAAAATTCGGAATGATCCTTCCGCTGCTCATGGAAATCCTCATGTCCGATTTCTGTCAAAGAGTTTTTTCTGTCTAATGGTTGAGAATGTCTCATCCTAGTGAAAGAGCACTTGATCACCCTATCGGTGACTTTTGTCCTACCTCGCCGGGGCATCATTGTAAAATAGATGTCTTTTCACTTAGGGTACATTAGAACTATTTTGCTAAGACTAAAATTGATGTTAAAAGTGATAATGCATAGGCTTATTAAGTTTGTTCATGTTTTTCAGCAACTTTAAAATGGCAACAGCCATATTAGCTCTATTAATTTCTCATAAATTGACTAGTGAAAACTACGCCAGTTGAAAAAACACGATTAATACCATTATGATCATCCATGACCTTAGGTTCGTCCTTACGGAGGAGTGTCGTCCTATTCTAACTCAGACCACCGCTCGAAATGTTCGAGAGGCTTATGAGAAATGGACACGGGTGAACGAGACGGCCCGAGCTTATATCTTTGCCAATCTTAATGATGTTTTGGCAAAGAAGCATAAGTTTATGGTCTCTACGTGTGAGATCATGGAGTCCCAGCAGAGAATGTTCGAACAACCGTCTGGATAGCTCAAGCATGAAGCTCTGAAATGCATATTCAACTCCAAACTGGAGGAGGGTACATCTGTTCGAGAACACGTTCTGAATATAATGGTCCACTTCAATGTGGAGGAGATGAATGGGGCCTACATTGCTGAGGGCAGCCAGGTTAGCATAATTCTACACACGTTGCCAAAAAGCTTCCTGTAATTTGTTAGCAATGTTGTGCTGAACAGAGTTGATTATTCCCTTACAACTCTCCTCAATGAGTTGTAGACATTCCAATCCTTACTGAAAAGCAAAGAGAAGAAGGTTGGTGAGGCAAATATTGCTTCATCATCTAAGAAGTTCCATCGAGGTTCGACCTCAGGAACTAAGTCTGCACCTTTTACTTCTAACACTACTAAGTGGAAGAAGAAGAAGGGTGGTAAGGGGAAAGGGAAGGCACCTGCTAACCCACAACCTACCGCATAACAAGATAGGCGATCAACGTTGGTTGAAAAAGGAAAATGTTTCCATTGCAACCAAGATGGGCACTAGAAATGGAGTTGTCCTCGCTAGTTAAAGGAGAAGAAGAAGGCTAAGGCCAAGGCATAACAAGGTAAATATGATTTACTAGTTTTGGAAACTTATTTAGTGGAGAATGATGATTCTGCCTGGATTATGGACTCTAGGGCCACTAATCATGTTTGTCCTTCTTTTCAAGGGATTAGATCCTGGCGGCAGCTTGAGGCTGGTGAGATGACGATATGAGTAGACACCGGGCACGTCGTCTCAACTGTGGTAATGGGAGGGCTCCAGTTGACTTTACATAATAAATTTATCATTTTGAATGATGTCTATGTAGTTTCGAAGTTAAAGAGGAACTTAATTTCTGTAAAGTGTTTGATTGAATGTAAATATACTTTCAACTTTTTGGTGAATAAAGTGTTTATTCTGAAAGATGGTGTTGAGATTTGTTCACTAAAACTGGAAAATAATTTGTATGTTCTAAGACCGTTAGCAAAAAATTCCCTCCATAACATAGAGATGTTTAAAACCTTTGTAAATCAAAATAAACAACTTAAGGTTACTTCTAAGGAAAATGTCCAACTTTGGTACCTTGGATTAGGGCCCATCAATCTCAATATGATTAAGAGGTTGGTGAATAATGAACTTCTAGGCGAGTTAGAGGAAAATTCTTTGCCTGTGTGTGAGTCATGCCTTGAAGGCAAGATGACTAAAAGACCTTTTACTGGAAAAGTCGAGCCAAAGAACCTCTAGAGTTAGTGCATTCAGACCTTTGTGGTCCGATGAATATGTGTGCCAGGGGAGACTACGAGTATTTCATCACTTTTATTGATGATTACTCACGGTATAGGTATGTTTATTTGATGCAACAAAAGTCAGAATCCTTTGAAAAGTTCAAAGAGTTCAAGGCTGAAGTTGAAAACGCATTAGATAAACAAATTAAAACACTTCAATTAGATCAGGCTGGAGAGTTTTTGGATTATGAGTTGCAAAACTATATGATAGAACATGGAATCATTTCCCAACTTTCAGCGTCTGGTACACCTCAGCAGAATGGTGTATCGGAGAGGAGAAACAAAATCCTATTGGACATGGTTCGATCGATGATGAGTTATACTTCCTTACCAAACTCATTTTGGGGTTTAGCAGTGGAGACTGTAGCTTATATTCTCAATTGTGTTCCTTCCAAGAGTGTTGCCAGAACACCTTTGGAATTGTGGAACGGGCATAAAGCTATTTTGCGCCACTTCTGCATCTGGGTTGCCCAGCACATGTGCTTGAGGCTAATTCTAAGAAACTGGAACCACATTCGAGGTTGTGCCTATTTGTAGGCTACCCCAAAAGTACATGAGGGGGTTACTTTTATGATCCTAAGGAAAACAAGGTATTTGTGTCGAAAAATGCTACCTTCCTTGAGGAGGATCATATGAGGGAGCACACTCTACGTAGTAAAATGGTGTTGCGTGAACTTTCCAACAAAACTACTGAAACTTCAACAAGAGTTGTTGAAAGGCCTATTTCATCAACAAGAGTTATTGGTGGAAGTTTATCTAGTAGGTCCAATCCACCTCAAGTCTTGAGGGAACCTCGATGTAGTGGAAGGGTTGTGAACCCATCTGTTCACTATATAAGTTTCATTGAAATCCTGGATATGGTAGCCAATGGTGAGGTTGAGGATCCGTTATCTTACAAGAAGGCAATGAAGGATTTGACTGGGATGAATGGGTCAAAACCATGGATCTCTAGATAGATTCTATTTACTTCAACTCAGTATGGGATCTTGTAGATCAATCTGATGGGGTAAAACCAATAGGTTGTAAAGGATCTACAAAAGAAAACGGGGTGCTGATAGGAAGGTGCAAACCTTCAATGCTAGACTTGTGGCAAAGTGTTATACTGAGGTGAATGGAGTTGACTATGAGGAGACTTTATCGCCTGTTGTCGTGTTGATGTCTATCCGTATCCTCTTATCTATTGCCTCATATTATGATTATGAGATATGGAAAATGGATGTCAAGACTGCATTTCAAAATGGTAATCTTGAGGAGACCATCTATATGGTGCAGCTCGAGGGATTCATATCCTAAGGTCAAGAGCAAAAGGTTTGGAAACTGAATTGGTCCATTTATGGGCTGAAATAGGCGTCTCGATCTTGGAACATAAGGTTCAATACTGCGATCAAATCTCACAACTTTGACCAAAACGTTGATGAGCCTTGTGTCTACAAGAAAATCATCAATAATTCAGTAGTTTTCCTAGTGTTGTATGTAGACGATATCCTACTTATTGGGAATGATGTAGGTTTACTAACTTCAGTTAAGAACTGGCTAGCGACCAAATTCCAAATGAAATATTTGGGAGAGGCTAACTATTGGGCAACCCCAGATTCTAAAATGACGTAAACTAGCTTTGCGACCATTCCATAACTCCAAAGGTGTTTTGGCAACACTCTTAGAGGGAACACATTTCAAGATATAAGCTACAGTTTGAAGGAGGAATGATCATTCCAAATTCCATTCGAAATTGAACATACACAATTACAGTACACAAATGGAAACTAACTAGTCATGCAACAACTAGAAATTATAGCATGCTTACAAATAATCAAGGGATAGAGTATCATACCTTTGAAGACTCACTCTTCAAACTCCCTTGATCACGAACACTCGTTCAGTCTATAAGATAGCAATACACGAATGCTCGAACACAACGACCGCAACATAGAACGATCAACAGCAACCACCACATGAACAACGCGAACACACAACGAACGGCCTCTAAAACCTCGAACTCAGTTGAGTTGAGTGAAGACACCACCACAATGGTTACCTTGGTCTTCTCGGTGTGAGAATCCTAAAGTGTGAGCTCTGTATGGACTTGGTTAAAGGAAGAGACTGGAGGAAAAATAATCGTGTAGACGATTGAGCAAGTGGGAGATGAGAAGTGTCTGTCGTATAGACGAATGCTCCATCGTGTAGAAGAAGTAACCTATCGTATAAATAATGCCCTGCAATCGTTTAGCTACGACCAGCTGAGTGAACTATCGTATAGTGACACTTCACGATCGTTTAGTTTCTCTATGAGCTATAGTTTAGTGAAACAATATCACTTGATAGTCTTTCCATGAGTTTGTTTTTTCGAAAGTTGCAACTCTTCTAAATTTAAGTAAACATTTTTCGTTTTATCTCACGGTTTCCATAAAACCACTAATAACCTCCCACTCAATTGGTTATTAGAGAAAAAGAGAAAAATATTCAATAATTAATATTATTATAAATAAATATGATAATTAACTTACCATATTATATTTATAACCTACAGTTTTAATATTTCATCTCATGAAACATACAAACCATAATTCTCTTTCTATTTTATGGTACTTAATGTAAATCATATTTACATTAATCCTCCACTCGATGTATCTCATACATCATACCGATTATATCATATATAATTGAATTTCCTCTTGTCAATTTGAACAATCCAAATCAACACAAGAAAAAATTCTCAACTTGAATCCATTGAGCTACCAAGGGGACCTTACAGACATGTAGCTTGAAGCTCCAACGGTATGTGAATAACTGATTAAACTCCTTACTCACGGGATCCACCATCCATTAACTGTCAGGCACTCTATTAAAGACTGGCAGTTGCACTCTCCTCACTACAGATATATTTTGTGTCCATATCAACCAATCAACAATATGATAGCCCTTTACAGATCGCTCGTAAGTACAGTTGGACCAATTTACCGTTTGCCCCTGTAGTTACATTTAACTTCTTAAGTACCACTGATCCCTCTAATGAACATAAGTCATAGTCTTACTATGACTGAGTCCTCTCTTCCAAAGAGAAGTTGTGGCTATTATGTTCAAGACCCAGAATCAGCCTTTAAGTGAGCAATCTATCTACTTACCCTTACTTCGGGGAAGGAGTGAATTCCATGTTGTGTAACTGAGTTTCAGCTCCCAAATCAGACAAATCCCCAAAAAGGTAGACATGTTGAGTTGACAATCTAGCTACTCTCACCCATATTAATCAAAGGACTGCCCTCAAAGGCAAAATTACCCAAAACACTTAGGATTAAGGTCATGTCACTTATGGTCGTTTAGGTGAGATGTAAGTCTCGAGTATCAACGACATTATATAAAGAGTTGAATCATCTCATCGTATGGTCTTACACAAACTCTTTGGATAGGACACCTCCGCTCGCATGTCTACATATGAATGGTCAGGATCTACTATCTGTAGTAGTTCACAACACTTGCAAACCTCTACAAAGCGGGCCGTATTCATAATGTCACCAGGATCAGGTATCCCTCCTTAATCCTTATACTACAGACGTTTTTGGGTTATCACTTAAGGCATTATCCACTTATATATCTCATATACATGTTTAAGTTTTCATACAGTAACCATGGAGCTTTGTTTATTGGATATGAGTAAATGCAAAATAAAGTAACTCTTATTTTATTCATGACAATGTGTATAGTTTACAAACTACAATATTTTCGGCAAATTAGGACACCAATCCCAACAGAGTCTCCACTACATAACCCCAAAACGGGTCAGGTAAGGAAGCGTAACTCATCATAAACCGAACCATGTCCACCAGGGTTCGATTTCTCCTATTTGATATACCATTCTACTGAGGTGTACCAGGTGCTGAGAGTTGGGATACTATTCCATATTCTATCAAATAGATCTGAAAAGTCAGATCCAAAAACTCTCCACCTTGATCAGATCGAAATGTTTTAATCGTTCTATTTAATGCGTTTTCAACTTCAGCCTTGAATTCTTTGAATTTTTCAAAAGACTCAAACTTATGTTGCATTAAATAAACATACCCATACCTTGAATAATCATCAGTAAAAATGATGAAATATCCATAATATCCTCTGGCTCTTACATTCATCAGACCACAAAGATTCGAATGCACTAGCTCTAGAGGTTCTTTGGCCCTATGGCCTTTTCTACTAAAAGGTCTTTTAGTCATTTTGCCTTCAAGTCATGTCTCATACACATATAAAGAATTTTCTTCTAACTCACTTAGAAGTCCATTCTTCATCAACCTCTCAATCCTATTGAGATTAATGTGTTCTAATCTTAGGTGACAAAGTTGGGCATTTTCCTTAGGAGAAATTCTAAGTCGTTTATTGCTAACAGCCTTAGCACATACAAATTACTTTTTAGTTGTGCAGAACATATATCAACTTCGTTCTTAGTAATAAACACTTTATTATAAGAAAAAATCAATTGATAATAACATTCCAAACGACACTTTACAGACATTAAGTTCCTTTTTAAGTGAGAAACAACAAATACATCATTCAAAATGAGAATTTTGTTCTGTAAATTTAACCGGAGACCTCTCACTACACAGTGAAGATGACGTGCCCAGTTCCAAACCGCATCATCATCTCACCATCATTAAGTTGCCACCAAAAACTAATTCCCTGAAATGAATAACAAACATGGTTAGTGGCCCCAGAGTCAATAATCCAGGCATAATCATCATTCTCTACTAAACAAGTTTCCAAGACAAGCAAATCACATTTACCTTGTTTGGCCTTTTTCTTCTCTGCCGAATATCTAGAGCAGTTCCTCTTCCAATACATGTCCTAGTTGCAAAGGAAACATTTTTTCTTGTCAACCCTCACTAGTTGTACCCTTGGAGCAGCAGCTTGTGGGTTAATAGGAGCATTCCCTTACCACCCTTCTTCTTCTACCACTTTTTGGTGCCAGAGGAAGAAGGTGCAGACTTAGTTCCAAAGGTCGAACCTTTGTGGAACTTTTTAGATGATGAAGCAACATTTGCTTCACCCTTCTTTTCCTTACTTTTCAACAAAGATTTGAAAGTCTGCAGCTCATTCAATAGAGTAGTAAGGTTGTAGTCAGTCATGTTCAGAACAACATTACTACAAAAATGAAGTTATCTCGTAAAGATTCTAGAATTATGCTAACCATGTTGGCCTTATGATGCTTTATCCGTTCATCTCAGCCACGTTGAAGTGGATCATCATGTTGAGAACGTGTTCCCGAATAATTGACCCCTTTTGCATATGCGAGTTGAAGATGTACTTGAGAGTGTCGTGCCTGAGCTGTGCGAATGGTTGTTTGAACATTCCCTGCAGGGACTCCATGATCTCACATGCAGTGACCATCGGCTTATGCTTCTTGGCCAAGACTTCGTTAAGGCAGCCAAGATATACATTTGGACCTTCTCATTCACCCTTGTCCATCGCTCATACGCTTCTTAAACATTTCGAGGAGTAGTAGGAGCTGGAATGGGAGGACACTACTCCACCAGGACGAAACGGTGATCATCGATGATCAAAATCATGTTTATTATATATACAGAAATGAGGTTCCTCTTTAGTTCAAGAACAATATATACATTATGTAAAACAAGAAACCTATTCTGTAAAGCTAACTGGAGTCCTCCCACTGCCACAGCTGAGATGACGTGACTTATTTTGTAATTCTGCAATATATATATACTATCTCTTTTAATGTGAATAAAGCATTTATTCATAAAGATGGTGTTTTTATTTGCACAGCAAAGATGGAATCGAATTTATATGTGCTAAGGTCGTTAGCCATTAATTCCCTCCATAATACTGAAATGTTTAGAACTGTCATAACTCAATCTAAACATCTACGACTTTCTCCAAAAGAAAATGTCCAACTTTGGCATATTTGTTTAGGACACATCGATCTCAATAGACTTGAGAGATTGGTGAAAAATGAACTTCTAAGAGAGTTAGAAGAAAATTCTTTACCAGTGTGCGAATCTTGCCTTGAGGGTAAGATGACTAAACAACCTTTTACTGGAAAAGGTTATAGAGCCAAGGAGCCTTTTGAGTTAGTACATTCTGACCTTTGTGGTCCTATGAATGTGCGAGCCCGAGGTGGCTATGAATATTTTATCAGTTTTACTGATGATTACTTCAGGTAAGGGTATGTTTATCTTAAGCAACGAAGTCTGAATCCTTTGAAAAGTTCAAAGAGTTCAAGGCTGAAGTTGAAAACGCATTAGATAGACGGATTAAAACACTTTGATCGGATCGAGGTGGAGAGTTTTTGGACTCGGCATTCCAGGACTATTTGATAGAACATGAAATCATTTCCCAACACTCAGCACCAGGTACACCTCAGCAGAATGGTGTGGCGGAGAGGAGAAATAGGACCTTGTTAGACAGGTTTGCTCGATATGAGTTATGCTTCCTTACCAATCTCGTTTTGAGGTTTCGTAGTGGAGACTGCAGTTTATATACTCAATTGTGTTCCCTTCAAGAGTGTTGCAAGACACCTCTGGAGTTGTGGAACGGGCGTAAAGCTAGTTTACGTCACTTCCGCATTTGGGATTACCCTGCACATGTGCTTGAGGCTAATCTCAAGAAGTTCAAACCATGGTCGAGGTTATACCTCTTTGTAGGCTACCCCAAAGATATATGAGAGGGTTATTTTTATGATCTGACGGAAAATAGGGTGCTTGTTTCAACAAACGCAACTTTCCTTGAGAAGGATCATATAAGGGAGCACAGTCCACGAAGCAAAGTCGTGGCGTGAGCTTTCAAGTGAAACTACTGAACCTTCAACAAGAGTTGTTGAAGAGCCTGCTACATCAGCAAGAGTTGTTGATGGGAGATCATCCAGTAGGTCGGTTCCACCTCAAGAGTTGAGGGAACCTCGACGTAGTGGGAGGGTTGCGAACCCACCCATTCGCTAACTGGGTTTCAGAAAATCCTTGCTGGTAGCAGATGGCAGCATTCACAATCCGTTGTCTTATAAGAAGGCAATGGAGGATGTTGACTGGGATGGCGACATTGATGAACCTTGTGTTTACAAGAAGATCATCAACGCTTCAGTAGTCTTCTTAGTGTTGTACGTAGACGTTATTCTACTCATTGGGAATGATGTAGGTTACTGACTGCAGTTAAGAACTGGCTAGCGACCTAATTCTAAATGCAAGATTTGAGAGAGGCTCAGTTTGTTCTACGTATACAGATCTTTCGAGATCGTAAGAACAAAGTGCTAGCACTGTCTTAGGCATCATACAATGGAAAGATTTTGCTCCAGTACTCGATGCAGGACTTCAGGAAGGGCCTACTGCCGTTCAGGCATGAAGTCACTTTGTCTAAGGAAATGTGTCCTAAGACACCTCAAGAGGTTGAGGAGATGAGACTGATCAGTCTAACCTAGGCCATTGTAATGTTGCTGACCCATTTACAAAGGCTCTCATGGCTACAGTGTTTGAGGATCACCTATGGAGCATGGGTCTACAGGATAGCCCGCGGTTGGACTTGGGCAAGTGGGAGATTTTCTTGTACTAGGCTTTTATGCCCTAGTTTATTGTTTTGTACTAGTTGATTGTACACCCCACTTCACTTTAGGATAAGTGGGAGATTGTTGGGGTTAATGCCCTAAACTCTCGTGTCTTATAGTTTGTAAACAGTTTGTACGAACGCTTGTGTTGTTAATATATGATATTTACTTCACATCTTGTATTTTTGCTCAGTTACTTGTTTTATTTTCTTACCACAAACCAATAAACATAAAATCTCTGGTTATCTGTATATGACTCAAGCATGTATGTGGTGACATGCAAGTGGATCATGTCTTGAGTGATAACCAAAATGGTCTGTAGTATATGGATATCGAAGGGAAACCTTATCCTGGTAACACTACGGATGCAGCCCGCTTTGTGGACTGGTGACAATGTTGTGACTTGTCACAGATGGTCTGATCCTGATCTTTTGTGTTAGGGATATGCGAGCGGGGGCGTCCTATATAAAAAGTTTGTATAAGACCTTACCACGAAGTGTTAACGTCTCGTTATATAATAACGTTCACGACAGAGACTTCAGTTCAATAGGATGACCATAGGTAACACGACCTCAATCTTGAGTGAGTTGGGAACTCCTGCCATTGAGGGCGGACCTTTGATTTGTATGTTGCGAGTGGCCAGGTCGCAAATTCAAGCCTATCATTTTGGGGATTCGTCTGATTTGGGAGCTGGGAACTCAGCTACACAAGATGGAATTCATTCCTTTCCCGAGGCAGGGTAAATAGATAGATAGCTCCCTTTAGGGCTGATTCCGGGCTTGAACGATGTGGCGCCACACATCTTCTCTTGGCTCGAGAGGTGTTCACACATAGTTGGACTATGTTGTATTGTTCATTAGAGGAATCAATGGTATTTAAGGAGTGAGATGTAACTACAGACGCATAACGGTAATTTGACCCAGCTGTACTTACGAGCATCTGTGAAGGGTCATTGTACTCATGATTGGTTATATCCGAAGTGCACAGAAATATATCTGTGGTGAGAAGAGTTCAACTGTTGGTCTTTAGTGGAATGCCTGACAGTTAACGGATGGTGGATATCATGGCTAAAGAGTTTAATCAGCTATTCACAGACCGTTGGAGCTTTGAGCCACAGGTCCATTAAGTCCCCTGGGTAGCTTGGATAAAGTCAAGAACAATTATTTGGGTTAATTTGAAATGTTCAAATTGACAAGAGGAAGTTTGATTATATATGATATAAATGGACTGGTTAATTATATATGATATAATTGGCTAAATGTACGAGATACATTATTTTGGAGGAAATTAGATATAAATATGATTTATATCAAGTAGAGGAGAAAATACTATAGTAGATATGTGATATCAAACTATAGGATAAAAATATAATATGATTATATTTATTTATTAATTAATTGATTAATTATATGATAATTAATCCAAATTTCACGTTCGAGCGTGCGTTAATGGGGAGCGTTGGTTAATGTAACCGATGAATTAAAATGAAAAAGTTTTTCATTTTGATCGTCCGTCGTCAGATCATCCGAAGTCAATTCGGAAGCGCGCGTTGGTGGAAGTAAATGATCGCTCGAGAGACTATACGATAACTCTTCTCCACCTAAATGATCGTCCATCTCATGCTAAACGATCGCACACTGTTTCCTACACGATCGCATAGCTTCTCTAAACGATCGTATAGTTTGTCGATTTTACTAAACGATCGTATACCTTTTCCTAAATGATCGTTCAGTAAATACTACACGATCATGTAGCTCCTCCTGAACGATAAGCATTTCTACTATGCGATAGCGGCTTTTTCCCTCCCATTTGCTTATCGCCTACACGATTTGTGTTTCCTTCTTCCTCTACCAAATTCACTAAAGCCCACCCTTTGGGTTTTCACTCCGAGAATACCCGGGGCTCATTAGTGGTGGTGTCGTCCTTCCTGCGGTCGTGAGTTTGCGTTGTTCGTGCTGCTGTAGTCGACGTTTCCATGGGCGTTGGTAGATCACTTAGAGGGTTCCACTGCGTGGGAGTTCCAAAGATTGAAGATTTTCTTCAACTGGTGTGGAACTCTGTCCCTTGTTACATCTCCTTTACTTAGCATGCCGATAATTAGATTTGTTTACATGACTGTATGTTTTGAATGTATATTATTGTATTTCGGTCGCTGTGAGATTGGAGCAATCCGAGCACGCTCATGGAACTCTTAGATATGAGATCCTTCAGTAGTTACATCTAACTTCTTAAGTACCACTAAATCCTCTAATGAACATAAGTCATAGTCCTACTATGACTGAGTTATCTCTTCCAAAGAAAAGTTGTGGCCACTATGTTCAAGCCTCAGAATCAACCCTTAAGAGAGCAATCCATCTACGTATCCCTACTTTGGGGAAGGAGCGAATTCCATCTAGTGTAATTGAGTTCCTAGCTCCCAGATTAGACAAGTCCTCAAAAAGGTAGGCATATTGAGTTGGTAATCTGGCCACTCTCACCCATACTAATCAAAGGACCGCTCTCAAAGGCAGGAGTTTAAAAAACACTCAAGATTGAGGTTGTGTCACCTATGGTCGTTTAGGTGAGATGTAAGTCTCCAGTATCAACGACGTTATATACAAAGTCTAGTCATCTTGTGGTCCGATCTTATACAAACTCTTTGTATAGGACATCCCCGTTCACATGTCTCCACATGAATGATCAGGATCTACCATCTGAAGTAGTTTACAACACTTGAAAACCTCTACAAAGCGGGTCGTATCCGTAATGTCACTAGGATCAGGTATCTCACCATAATCCTTATACTACAGACCTATTTAGGTTATCACTTAAGGCATGATCAACTTGTATATCACATATACATGCTTAAGTTTACATAAGATAACCATGAAGCTTTGATTATTGGATATAAGTAAATGCCAGAATGAAATAACAATTATTTTATTCATGAAACAATGTGTATAATTACAAACAACGAGACTCTGGGAGAATTAGGACACCAATCCCAACACACCCATGGCGTTTTGAGGCCGAGGTATATCTCACAGTGTGAACTTTTAGGGAGAAATGTGTAGAGGTTAAAATGAAGTATCATATACCTCATTTTCCTCCCACTATGTGTTACTACTAGGGTTCATTTACTTAGAAAATCTGACTACTTATTTTATCTAAGTGTTTTGTTTAATTTGCTAAAAAAAAAAACACTTGCTTTGTTGATTAAAACAACTTTGATTCAAGTCTTATTAAACTCTTTAACATACTTTCATGAAATTTGCATGCATCTAAAAAAAATCTATCTAATTCACCTTTCCAGGTAGATTCCCAAGTAGAGGTGCGACGTTTCCATCGACTTAAGTACCCAGCCTAGCCAGAACTGGCCATAGACAAAATGTCCCTTTATGATACATTTGTTACATATTTTAATCTTTTATTAGGGATCAATTTAATCCTATTAAACCAATTTAAAATATTAAACTTTAGATTTCTAATTTTATTAGAAAACGTGATCTTAGGTCTATCTCAATCAAATTTTAAAACACTTTTAAAATGATTAAGCCTAAGGTTTGCATGAAACTCTTTATTATTGATTTTAATCTCTAATTTCATATTATATAACACTTATAAAATGAAACAATTAAAACCAAACTAACATTGCAATCTAGACATACATAAGTTATTATTATACAATTATAAATTAACCTATGGTAGTGTTATGCTTCATACAATATTCATTCATTACTAATATATAACTTTTATATAACTAAGTAATGAACTAAGCTATAGCATTCAATCCATAACAAACAATTAACCTTTATATTATAATATTTATAATATAAATGATCCATGGATTAGAACGTCAAAAAGTGACTTTTCATGGTTCAGTCTTATGCAAACTCATTGTATAGGATGCCCCCACTCACATATCTCTATATGAACGATTCAGGATCACATCGTTTGTAAACTACAAAGTAGGCCACATCCATAGTGTCCTCACGAAACAAGGTGCCCAACCTTATTCAATATACTATAGACCATTTTGGCTATATATTTGAACTTGATCCACCTTTATGTCACTACATAAAGTTCAAACTACATTAAATAGCCTCAGGACCTTAGTTTATTGGATTCAAGATTACAATTTCAATAACAACTTTATCGAAAAACAAAACAGAATATGTTTATTAATTTACAAACTACGAGTTTTAGGACATAAAATCCAACACCATTGAGCGCATATACCTAATAAACTAGGGCATATACCCAAATGTTCTCCCACTTGTCCTAGTTTACAAACTTCGTAGACCTAGACTTTGTAGGTGACCTTCAAACACTTTAGCCGTGAGGGACTTTGTAAAAGGATCAGCAATGTTTTGCTCAGATGATATCTGGGTCACTACAACGTCTCCACGATGTACAATCTCCCTGATCAGATGGTATTTGCGCTTAATATGCTTGCCACGCTTGTGTCTTCTTAGTTCTCTTGAATTTGCAACTGCACCACTATTATCACAATATAGGGTGATAGGCAGATACATATTTGGAACGACTTCCAAATCTGTCAAGAATTTTCTCAACCATACTGCTTCCTTTGCTGCTTCACAAGCAGCTACGTATTCAGCTTCCGTTGTGGAGTCTGCAATACAGTTTTGCTTCACATTTCTCCACACTACTGCTCCTCCATTCAAAATGAACACTGATCCTGATGTAGAGTTTCTTGTATCTTTATCGATTTGAAAATCAGAGTCAGTGTATCTAGTAAGGATCATATCCTTAGTACCATACACGAATATGTAGTTCCTCGTTATCCTAAGATATTTGAGGATATTTTTAACGACAATCCAATGATCAACATTTTGTCTATATAAGTTGCTTGGGACATGGCTAGGGAATGCGTCTCATATCCTTAACCTCTTGAGGTGTCTTAGGAAATTGATCCTTTGACAAATGAATTCCATATCTGTAAGGTAATAGACCTCTTTTGGAATTCTGCATCTTATACCTAAACAACATTTTGTCTATATAAGTTGCTTGGGACATGGCTAGAGTTCTGTTCTTGCGCTTCCGAATAATTTAAATTCCAAGAACATACTGCACATTTCCTAAATCTTTCATTTGAAACTGCGTTGCTAGCCATTTCTTGATGTCAGTTAGGCAACCTACTTCATTCCCAATGAGTAGAATATCATCAACATATAAAACTAAGAATGCTATAGTAGAATTGACGATCTTCTTGTAAACACAAGGCTTGTCAACATTCTGTTCAAAGCCATAAGATTTGATCGCAGTATCAAATCTTATATTCCAAGATCTAGAAGCTTGTTTCAAACCATAAGTGGATTTTTGAAGCTTACAAACCTTTTGTAGAAACTTTCTCTCCCGTTACCATGCTTAAGTTGATTTAGGAATACTCTTATCCATTTGCCACCTTTTGACTATTTGAAATTTTGCAGCATGAACGTCAGACAGGCCTTTTTAAACGGCAATCTTGAGGAGAGTATCTCTATGGCTCAACCAAGGGGGTTTATGCATAGGGTCAAGAACAAA
>NC_052350.1:8779785-8794044 GCF_009727055.1 Benincasa hispida
AGCCATGGACCTCGAAATGGAGTCTATGTTATTTCATTTTGTCTGGGAACTGTAGAATCAAACCAAATTTGATGTAAAACCAATTGGTTGTAAGTGGATCTACCAATAGATAAACGAGGACCAAAGCTTGCGTAAAGTACAGACTCTTTAAGGCTCGGACTTGTGGGAAAAAGGGTTATACCCAGAGAGAGGGGAGTGGACTATGAAGAAACTTTCTCTTCCTCGTTACCAATTGCTTAAGTTGATTAGAATACTCTTATCCATTGCCTATGTCAGCTCGCATTTGTCCTCACGAGTATTTTGTGAAATTTTGCAGATGAACGTCAGACAGCCTTTTTTAAACGGCAATCTTGATGGAGAGTATCTTATGGCTCAACCATAGGGGGTTTATTGCATTAGGGTCAAGAACAAAAGGTTTGTAAGCTTTCAAAAAATCACTTATGGTTTGAAATACAAGCTCTAGATCTTGGAATATAAGATTTGATACTGCGATCAAAATCTATGGCTTTGAACAGAATGTTGACAAGCCTTGTGTTTACAAGAAAGATCGTCAATTTCTACTTATAGCATTTCTTTAGTTTTATATGTTGAATGATATTTCTACTCATTGGGAATGAAGTAGGTTGCCTAACTGACATAAAGAAATGGCTAGGCCAACGGCAGTTTTCAAATGAAAGATTTAGGAAATGTGCAGTATGTTCTTTGGAATTTAAATTATTCGGAAGCGGCAAGAACAGAACTCTAAGCCATGTCCCAAGCAACTTATGATAGACAAATGTTGTTTAGGTATAAAGATGCAGGGAATTCCAAAAGAGGTCTATTACCTTACAGATATGGAAATTCATTGTCAAAGGATCAATTTCCTAAGACACCTCAAGAGGTTAAGGATATGGACGCATTCCCCTAGCAATGTCCCAAGCAACTTATATAGACAAATGTTGATCATTGGATGTCGTTAAAAATATCCTCAATAATCTTAGGATAACGAGGAACACATATTCGTGTATGTACTAAGGATATGATCCTTACTAGATACACTGACTCGATTATTTCAAATCTAGATAAAGATACAAGAAACTCTACATTCAGTGAATCAGTTTCAATTTGAATGGAGGGAGCAGTTAGTGTGGAGAAATGTGAAGCAAACTAATTGCCAGACTCCCACAACGGAAGCTGAATACGTAGAACTGTTGTGAAGCAGCAAAGGAAGCAGTATGGTGAGAAAATTCTTGACAGATATTTGGAAGTCGTTCCAAATATGTAATCTGCCTATCACCCTATATTGTGATAATAGTGGTGCAGTTGCAAATTCAAGAGAACTAGAAGGACACAAGCGTGGCAAGCATATTAAGCGCAATAACCATCTTGATCAGGGGAATTGTAACATCGTGAGACGTTTGTAGTGTACCCGAATTATCAATCTGACGCAAAACATTTGCTGATCCTTTTTACAAAGTCCCTACAGGCTAAAGTGTTTTGAGGTCACTACAAAGTCTAGGTCTACGAGTTGTAAACTAGCGAAGTGGGGAGAAACATTTGGGTATATCCCTAGTTTATAGGTATATGCGCTCAATGGTGTTGGATTACATGTCTAAAAACGTCGTAGTTTGTAATTAATAAACATATTCCTGTTTTGGTTTCTTCGATAAAGTTGTTATGAAATTGTAATCTTGAATTCCAATAAACTAAAGGTTCTGAGGCTATTTAATGTTAGTTTGAACTTTATGTAGTGACATAAAGGTGGATTCAAGTTCAAATATTATAGCCCAAAATGGTCTATAGTATAGTTGAATAAGGCTTGGGCAGCCTTGTATCGTGAGGACACTTATGGATGTGGCCTTACTTTGTAGTTTATACAAACGATGTGATCCTGAATCGTTCATATAGAGATATGTTGAGTGGGGGCATCCTATACAATGATTTGCAATAAGACTGAACCATGAAAGAGTCACTTTTTGACGTTCCTAGAAATCCATGGATCATTTATAGTTATAAAATTATTATATATAAGAGTTAATTGTTTGTATGGAAGTTTGAATGTATTAGCTTAGTTCATACTTAAGTATATAAAGTTATATATTAGTAATTGAATGGAATATTGTATGAAGCATAACACTACCATAGGTTAATTTATAATTGTTATAAATAACTTATGTATGTCTAGATTGGCAATGTTATTGGTTTTAATTGTTTCATTTCATTATAAGTGTTATATAAAAATGAAATTAGATTAAAATCCAATAATAAAGAGTTCATGCAAACCTTAGGCTTAATCATTTTAAAAGTGTTTAAAATTTGATTGAAGGATAGACCTAAGAATCACGTTTTCTAAATAAAATTAGAAATCTAAAGTTTAATATTTTAAATTGGTTTAATAGATTAAAATTATGCCCTAATAAAAGATTAAATATGTAACAAATGTAATCATAAGGAAACCATTTTGGTCCTATGGCCAGTTTCTGGCTAGGCTGGGGTACTTAAGTCGATGGAAACGTCGCCCACCTCTATTGGGAATTCTACCTTGGAAGCGTGAATTAGATAGATTTTTTTTAGATGCATGCAATATTTCATGAAAGTATGTTAAAGAGTTTAATAAGACTTGAATCAAAGTTGTTTAATCATCAAAAGCAAGTGTTTTTTTTTTTAGCAAATTAAACCAAACACTTAGATAAAATAAGTATCAATTCTTCTAAGTAAATTGAACCCTAGGTAGTAACACAGTAGTGGGAGGAAAATGCAGGTATATTGATACTTCATTTTTAACCTCTACACATTTCCTAAAATTCACAACTGTGTAGATATACCTCCGGCCTCAAAACGCCATGGGTGTGTTTTGGATTGGTGTCCTAATTCTCCCAGAGTCTCGTTTGTTTGTAATTATACACATGTTTCATGATAAAATAAATTGTTATTTCATTCCGGCATTTAACTTAATCCAAATAATCAAAAGCTTCATGGTTATCTTATGTTAAACTTAAGGCATGTATAATTGATTATACAAGTTGTATCAATGCCTTAAGTGGATAACCTAAATAGGTCTGTAGTATAAGGATTTATGGTGAGATTAACCTGATCCATAGTGACATTACGGATGACGACCCCGCTTTTAGTAGGTTCTTTTCAAGTGTTGTAAACTACTTCAGATGGTATATCCTGTCAATTCATGGTGGAGACATGTGAACGGGGATGTCCTATACAAAAAAGAAGTTTTATTAAGATCGGACCACAAGATGAAACTAGTACTTTGTAAATATAACCGTCGCTTGACTTTTTTTTTTTTTTTTTTTTTTTTGGAGACTTACATCTCACCTAAACGACCATAGAGGTGACACAAACCTATCTTGAGTGTTTTTTTAAACTCCGCTTCTGAGAGCGGTCCCTTTGATTGTATGTGGTTGAGAGTTGGCCAGGATTACCAACTCAATATGCCTACCTTGTTTGAGGCATTCTAATCTGGGAGCTAGGACTCAATTACACTAGGATTGGAATTCGCTTCCTTCCCCCAGAAGTTAGGGTACGTAGATGATGCTGCTCTTAAGGGTTGATTCTGAGGCTTGAACATAGTGGCCACAACTTTTCTTTGGCAAGAGAAAACCTAGTCATGTTAGGACTATGAACTTATGTATCATTAGAGGATTTAAGTGGTTACTTAAGAAAGGTTAGTTAACTCTTGAAGGATCTCATACTTAAGAGTTCCATGAGCGTGCTCGGATTGCTCCAATTCTCACAGCGGACCGTAAATACAATAATATACATCAAACACATACCAGTCATGTAAACAATCTAATTATCGCATGCTAAGTAAAGAGATGTAACACGGGAACATGAGTTCACACCTAGTTGAAGAAAAATCTTCAATCTTTGGAAACTCCCACGCAGTGGAACTCTCTAAGTTGATCTACCAACGCCCATGGAAACGTCGACACAAGCAGCACGGAACAACGCAAAACTCACGACCAGCAGGAAGGACGACACCAACCAACTAATGAGCCCCGGATTCTCGGAGTGCAAACCCAAAGGGTGGCTTTAGTGAATTTGGTAGAGGAATAAGGAAACACAAAATCGGAGGGAAAGGCAAAATGGGAGGAAAAAGCCGCTATCGATAGTAGAAATGCTTATCGTTCAGGAGGAGCTCTACCATGATCGTTGTAGTAATTACTGAACGTCATTTAGGAAAAGGTATACGATCGTTTAGTAAAAATCGACAAACTATACGATCGTTAGAGAAGTATGCGATCGTGTAGGAATAAGTGTGCGATCTGTTTAGCATGAGATTGGCACGATCATTTAGTGTGGAGAAGAAGGTTATCTGATAGGTCTCTTCGAGCGATCATTTACTTCCACCAACGCGCCGCTTTAGAATGACTTCGGATGATCTGACGAGGTACGATCAAAGAAAAAAACTATTTCATTTTAATTTCATCGGTTACATTAACCAACCGTCCCCATTAACGCACGCCTCGAACGTGAATGTGATTATATATCATATAATTAATCATTAATTAATAAATAATATAATCATATTATATTTTTTATCCTAGTAGTTGATATCACATAATCTACTATAGTATTTTCTCCTCTACTTGATATAAAATCATATTTATTCTAATTCCTCCAAAAATAATGTATTCTCGTACATTTAGCCAATTATTATCATTATATAAATTAACCAGTCCCATTATATCATATATATATCAACTTCCTCTTGTCATATTTGAAACATGTTTCAAATTAACCCATAATAATTGGTTCTTGACTTTATCCAAAGCACCCAGGGACTTAATTGGACCTGTGGCTCAAGCTCCAACGGTCTGTGAATAGGCTGATTAAACTCTCTTAGCCATGATATCCTACCATCCGTTTAACTGTCAAGGCATTCCACTAAAGACCAACAGTTGAAACTCTTCCACCACAGATATATTTCTGTGGCAACTTCCCGGAAATAAACCCCCCCAATCCATGAGTACAATGACCCTCACAAGATCTCTCGTAAGTACAGCCTCTTGGGTCAAATTACCGTTTATGCGTCTGTAGTGTACATTCTCACTCCTTAATATACCATTATTCCTCTAAATGAACAATACACACATAGTCCACTTATGTTGTGAACACCTCTCGAGCCAAAGAGAAGATGTGTGGCGCCACATTCGTTCAAGCCCGAACTCAGCCTAAAGGGAGCTATCTATCTAATTTACCCTGCCTCGGAAAGGAATGAATTCCATCTTTGTGTAGCTTTGAGTTCCAGCTCCAATCAGACGAATCCCAAAATGATAGGCTTTGAATTTGCGACCTGGCCACTCGCAACATACAAATCAAAGGTCCGCCCTCAATGCAGGAGTTCCCAACTCACCTCAAGATTGATGGTCGTGTTACCTAATGGTCATCCTATTGAATCTGAAGTCTCTGTCAGTGAACGTTATATATATAACAAGACGTAACACTTCGGGTAAAGGTCTCTATGACAACTTTTAATATAGGACGCCCCCGGCTCGCATATCCCTACTCACAAAAAGATCAGAGATCAGACATCTTGAACAAGTCACAACATTGTCCACCAGTCACACAAAGCGCGGCTGCATCCCGTAGTGTTACCAGGATAAGGTTTCCCTTCGATATCCATATACTACAAGCCATTTGGTTATCACTCAAGACATGATCCCACGTTGCATGTCACCACATACCTGCTTGATCATAACAGATAACCAGAGATTTTATGTTTATTGTTTGTGTAACGGAAGAATAAAACAATTAAACTGAGCAAAAATACAAAGATGTAATAAATAATCAAGTATATTAACAACAACAAGCGTTCGTACAAAACTGTTTACAAACTATAAGACACGAGATGTTTAGGGCATTAAACCCCAACAATCTCCCACTTATCCTAAAGTGAAGTGGGGTTGTTACAATCAAACTAGTACAAAACAAAAATAAAGGCATTAAAAGCCAAGTACTAAGAAAAATCTCCCACTTGCCCAAAGTCCAACCGCGGGCGTATCCTGTAGACCCATGCCTCCAATAGTGAATCCTCAAACACTGTAGCCATTGAGGAGCCCTTTGTAAATGGTAGCAACATTACCAATGGCCTAGTTAGACTGATCAGTCTCATCTCCTCAACCTCTTGAGGTTGTCTTTAGGACACATTTCCTTAGACAAAAGTGACTTCATGCCTGAACGCAGTAGGCCCTCTGCAGTCCTGATCGAGTACTGGAGCAAAATCTTTCCATTGTATTGATGCCTAAGACAGTTGCTAGCACTTTGTTCTTACGATCATCGAAAGATCTGTATACGTAGAACAAAACTGAGCCTCTCTCTCAAATCTTGCATTTAGAATTAGGTCGTAAGCCAGTTCTTAACTGCAGTCAGAACCTACATCACTTCCAAGAAGTAGAATAACTCGTCTACGTTACAACACTAAGAAGACTACTGAGCGTTGATGATCTTCTTGTAAAACACAAGTTCGATCAATGTCGGCCAACCCAGTCAAACATCCACCTCCATTGCCCTTTTATAAGGACAACGGATTGTGAATGCTGCCATCTGCTAACCAGCAGAGGATTTTTCTGAAACCCAGTTAGCGAATGGGTGGGTTCGCAACCCCCCACTACGTCGAGGTTTCCCTCAACTCTTGAGGGGAAACCGACCTACTGGATGATCCCCATCAACAACTTTCTTGCCTGATGTTAGCAGGCTCTTCAAACCACACTCTTGTTGAAGGTTCAGTGTATTCACATTGAAAAGCTCACGCCACGACTTTTGCTCTTCGTGGACTGTGCTTCCCTTATATGTACTCCTTCTCAAGGAAATTTGCGTTTTGTTGAAAAGCACCCTAATTTCCGTCAGATCAGTAAAAATAACCCTCTCATATTCTGGGGTAGCCTACAAAGAGTTAACCTCGACCATGGTTGAACTTCTTGAGATTACGCCTCAAGCACATGTGCAGGGTTAATTCCCAAATGCGGAAGTTGACTGTAAACCTGAGCTTTACGCCCGTTTCCACAACTCCAGAGGGTCTTGAACAACTCTGAAGGGAACACAATGAGTATATTATAAACTGCAGTCTCCCACTACGAAAACTCCAAACGAGATTGGTAAGGACGCATAAACTACATATCGAGCAACCTTCAACAGTTCCTATTCTCCTTCCGCACACCATCCCTTCTAGCTGTAGTCCTTGGTCTGAGGTTGGGAATGATTCATGTTCTATCAAATAGTCCTGGAATTGCCAGAGTCCAAAAAACTCTCCACCTCCGATCCGATCAAAGTGTTTTAATCCGTCTATCTAAATGCGTTTTCAACTTCAGCCTAACTCTTTGAACTTTTCAAAGGATTCAGACTTTCGTTTGCTTAAATAAACATACCTTACCTGAAGTAAATCATCAGTAAAACTGATAAAAAATATTCTTAGCCACCTCCGGGGCTCAGCACATTCATATGGACCACAAAGTCAGAAATGTACTAACTCAAAAGGCTCCTTGGCTCTATAACCTTTTCCAGTAAAAGGTGTGTTTAGTCATCTTACCCTCACAGCAAGATTCCGCACACGGTAAAGAATTTTCTTCTAAACTCTCTTAGAATTCATTTTTCACTCAATCTCTCAAGTCTATTGAGATCGAGTGTCCTAAACAAAATATGCCAAAGTTGGTACATTTTCTTTTTCGAGAGAAAGGTCGTAGATGTTAGATTGGTTATTGACAGTTTCTAAAACATTTCAGTATATGGAGGGGAATTAAAGGCGTAACACCTTAAGCACATATAAATTCGATTCATCTTTGCTGTGCAAATAAAACACCATTCTTTATGAATAAATGCTTTATTCACATTAAAAGGATAGTATATTATATTGAGAATTACCAAAAATTAAGTCACGTCATCTCAGCTGTGGCAGTGAGGAGGACTCCAGTTAGCCTTTACAAAATAGGTTTCTTGTTTTACATAATTTGTAATATATTGTTCTTGAACTAAAGAGGAACCTCATTTCTGTATATTATAATAAACATGATTTGATCATCGATGATCACCGTTTCGTCCTGTGGATAGTGTCCTCCCATATCCAGCTCCTACTACTCCTACGAATGTTTAAAAGAAGCGTATGACGATGGACAAGGGATGAATGAGAAGGTCCAAAATGTATATCTTGGCTGCCTTAAACGAGTCTGGCCAAGAAGGCATAACCGAATGGTCACTGCCATGTGAGATCATGGAGTCCCTGCAGGGAATGTTCAACAACCATCGCACAGCTCAGGGCACGACACTCTCAAGTACATCTTCAACTCGCATATGCAAAAGGGTGTCCAATTATTTCCGGGGAACAACGTTCTCAACATGATGATTCCACTTCAACGTGCTTTGAGATGAACGGGATTAAAGCATCATAAGGCCAACATGGTTAGCATAATTCTAGATCTTTACGAGGATAACTTCATTTTTGAAGTAATGTTGTTCTGAACATGACTGACTACAACCTTACTACTCTATTGAATGAGCTGCAGACTCAAATCTTTGTTTTGAAAAGTTAAGGAAAAGAAGCGGTTGAAGCAAATGTTTGCTTCATTCATCTAAAAAGTTCCACAAAGGTTCGACCTTTGGAACTAGTCTGCACCTTTCTTCCTCTGGCACCAAAAAAGTGGTAGAAGAAGAAGGGTGGTTAAGGGTAATGCTCCTATTAACCCACAAAGTGCTGCCTCCAGGGTACAACTATGTGAGGGTTTGACAAGAAAAAATGTTTCCTTGCAACTGGGAACATGTATTTGGAGACGAACTGCTCTAGATATTCTGGCAAGAAGAAAAAGGCCAAACAAGGCGTAAATGTTGATTTGCTTGTTCTTGGAAACTTGTTAGTTAGGAGAATGATGATTATTTGCTGGATTATTGACTCTGGGGCCCACTAACCATGTTGTTATTCACAGGGAATTTATTTGGTGGCAACTTTAATTGATGGTTGAGATGATGATGCGGTTTTGGAACTGGGCACGTTCATCTTCACTGTGTAGTGAGAGGTCTCCGGTTAAATTTACAGAACAAAATTTCTCATTTTGAATGATGTATTTGTTGTTTCTCACTTAAAAGGACTTAATGTCTGTAAAGTGTCGTTATGGAAGTTATTATTCAATTGATTTTTCTTATAATAAAGTGTTTATTACTAAGAACGAAGTTTGATATATGTTCTGCACACACTAAAAGTTAATTTGTATGTTGCTTTAAGGCTGTTTAGCAATAAACGACTTTAGAATTTCTCCTAAGGAAAATGCCCAACTTTGTCACCTAAGATTTAGAACACATTTAATCTCAATAGGATTGAGACGGTTATTGAGAATGGACTTCTAAGTGAGTTAGAAGAAAATTCTTTAATATGTGTATGAGACATGACTTTGAAGGCAAAATGACTAAAAGACCCTTTTAGTAGGAAAATTGCCATAGGGCCAAAGAACCTCTAGAGCTTAAGTGCATTTTCGAATCTTTGTGGTCTGATGAAATGTAAGAGCCAGAGATATTATGGATATTTTCATCATTTTTTACTGATGATTATTCAAGGTATGGGTATTTTTATTTAATGCACATAAAGTTTGAGTCTTTTTGAAAAATTTCAAAGAATTTCAAGGCTGAAGTTGAAAACGCTAATTAAATAGGAACGATTAAAACATTTCGATCTGATTTCAAGGTGGAGAGGTTTTTGGATCTGGACTTTTCGATCTATTGATAGAATATGGAATAGTTATCCCAACTCTCAAGCACCTGGTTTACACCTTTCAGTGAATGGTATTATCTAAATTAGGAGAAATCGAACCCTGGTGGACATGGTTCGGTATGATGAGTTTACGCTTCCTTACCTGACCCGTTTTGGGGTTATGTTAGTGAGGACTCTGTTGGGATTGGTGTCCTAATTTCTGCCTGAAAATATTGTAGTGTTTTTGTAAAACTATACAACATTGTCTGAATAAAATAAGAGTTACTTTATTTGCATTATACTTCATATCCAATAAACAAAGCTCCATGGTTACTGTATTGAAACTTAAAAATGTATAGAGAATATATAAGTGGATATGCCTTAAAGTTGATAAACCCAAAAAACGTCTTGTAGTATAAGGATTAAGGAGGGATATCCTGATCCTTGGTGGAATTATGAATACGGCCCGCTTTGTAGAGGTTTTGCAAGTGTTGTGAACTACTACAGATAGTTAGATCCTGACCATTCATATGTAGACATGCCGAGCGGAGGTGTCCTATCCAAAGAGGTTTGTGTAAGACCATAGATGATTATGATTCAACTCTTTATATAATGTCGTTGATACCGATGACTTACATTCTCACCTAACGACCATAAGTGACATGACCTTAATCCTAAGTGTTTTGGGTTATTTTGCCTATTGAGGGCAGTCCTTTGATTAATATGGGTGAGAGTAGCTAGATGTAACTCAAACATGTCTACCTTTTTTTTGCGGGATTTGGTCTGAATTTGGGAGCTGAAAACTCAGTTAACACAACATGGAATTCACTCCTTCCCCGAAAGTAAGGGTAAAGTAGATAGATTGCTCACTTAAAAGGCTGATTCTGGGTCTTGAACATAATAGCCACAACTTTCTCTTTGGAAGAGAGGACTCAAGTCAAGTAGGACTTATGACTTATGTTTCATTAGAGGGATCAGTGGTACTTTAAGAAGTTAAAATTAACTACAGGGGCAAACGGTAAATTGGTTCCAACTTGTCACTTACGAGCGATCTGTAAAGGCATCATATTTGTTGATTTGGTTTTGATTATGGACACAAAATATATCTGTAGTGAGGAGAGTGCAAACTGCCACGTCTTTAATAGGAGTGCTGACAGTTAATGGATGGTGGATCCCGTGATGTAAGCGAGTTAATCAGTTTATTCACATTACGTGGAGGCTTCAAGCTACATGTCTGTAAGGTCCCCTTTGGTGCTTCAATGGATTCAAGTTTTGAGATTTTTTCTTGTGTTGATTTGGATTGTTTTCAAATTGACAAGAGGAAATTTCAATTATATATGATATAATCGGCCCTATGATGTATGAGATACATCGAGTGGAGGATTAATGTAAATATGATTTACATTAAAGTTACCATAAAAATAGGAAAGAGATTATGGTTTGTATGTTTCATGAGATGAAATATTTTAAAACTGTTAGTTATAAAATATAATATGGTAAGTTAATTATCATATTTATTTATAATTAATATTAAATTGAATATTTTTCTCTTTTTCTCTAATAACCAATTAGTGGGGAGGTTATTTAGTGGTTTTATGGAAACCGTTGAGATAAAAACGAAAAAATGTTTTACTTTAAAATTTAGAAGGGTTGCAACTTTCGAAAAAACAAACTCATGGAAAGACTCATCAAGTGATATTGTTCCACTAAACTATAGCGCATAGAGAAACTAAACGATCGTGAAGAATGTCACTATACGAGTAGTTCCACTCAGCTGGTCGTAGCTAAACGATGCAGGGCATTTTTATACGATAGTGTTACTTCTTCTACACGGATGGAAGCATTCGTCTATACGACAGACACTTCTCATTCTCCCCTTGCTCAATGTCTAAACACGATTATTCCTCCCAGTCTCTTTCCTTTAACCAAGTCCTACAGAGCTCACACTTTAGGTATTCTCACACGAGAAGACCAAGGTAACCATTGTGTTGGTTCTTCACTCAACTCAACTGCAGTTCGAGGTTTTAGAGGGCCGTTCGTTGTTGTGTTCGCGTTGTTCATGTGGGGTGCTTGTTGTCGTTCTATGTGGCGGTGTCTGTGTTCGAGATTCGTGTATTTGCTATCTATATAGACTGAACGAGTGTTCGTGATCAAGGGAGTTTGAAGAGGTTGAGTCTTCAAAAAGGTATGAATACTCTATCCCTTGATATTTGGTTAAGCATGCTTATAATTTCTTAGTTGTTTGCATGACTAGTTAGTTTCCATTTTTTGCGCGTTCTTGTAGATCTTTGTATTTTCATATTGCTTTGAGTTCTCCCATTCGTCTAGCTCGAGCAACTGAGTTTTCTTTTCCTCCCCTCAGTTCTTCAAATCAAAATTGAGCTTCTTTCACTGCCTACGGCTGCTTTGTTATCTGCTCCAATTTCCGCCGGTTAAAGTGACATTGCCCTTCCTAAAACACCAAGCGCATATGGGGACATTCCCAGTAGGTGTTTTTATAGGCGGTTCTGTATGCCCACAATGCATCGTCCAGCTTCATGGTCCAATTCCTTGCATCAAGGATTCACCACCTTCTTCTAGGATCAGTTTATTTTCCTATTAGACCACCTCGGTGGCTGTTTGTCTGTGGATTGATTATGCCTCGGTGACGACCTTAGGTGGATATTGACTTGAGTAATAGTTGTGATGACGCATTTGACAAAAGAGGACTTTCATCACTTATCTATTGCATGTGGGGTTGCCCAAAACAAGTGGAAATGTTTCTTCGTAAGAATATAGAGACTATCGTCGCATCGCTTGCGACGCATATACCGCTTCAACCCAACTTGAAGACATAATCGACGGGCCAACAGAATGTACTTAGTGACCATTTGATGGTGGAAAATTGGATCCCATTTGAACTCTATCTCACATGTCGAAGAAGTTCCAATTCTATATAATATTCTTCGGCAATCACATTCTTCATGAATATTTACCGTGCGTGGCAGCTTTTGCATCTCATAGAATATTCTCGTGCCAAACCTTGAATTAGAGGTCGGCAAAAAATTACCCGCTTGTAACACTTTTGTGCTGTGTGTGACCTCCAAAGTGTCCACCATAAGTTAAGTCATTGGCACTGCGCAATATGCGCTGCTATAAACAAATCTCTCTTAGCTTACACATAGACGTAAGATTCTGTCTGAACCCCCTCTGTAAAGATTCGGCTCGTCCCAATTAGTAGGATTTACATTATCTCTCTTCTTTGACCCACTGATCATGGTCCACATCTTTCATCGCCTATTTATATGTCGATGGATCCTCTATGCCGTCATCAGGTATGACGATTTGTGTTTCTGTTAAATCCAAGTAACGGTCAGGCTGATGAACAACCCTCCCACTACGTCGAGGCATTCTCAACTCTTAAGAATGATGTGACTGATCAGATGTACTAGTTTTATCTACTACTTTAGTAGATGAACTAGCTCTATCTATTGCATTTTTGGAAATTTCATTCAAAACTAGTCTACTGTGAGGTTGATGACTTCTTATGTAGTATTCCTCTAAGAATGTGAAATTTTCGATACAAATACCTTATTCTCTTGAGGATTTTACAATAGACCATCTTTTGTTTCTTCTGGATTACCTACAAATAGGCATAGTTTTGAACGACGTTTCAATTTTTTAAGATTTTGCACCAACACGTGTGTCGGGCATCCCCAAATCTTAAAGGGACATAAACTGCCTTTACGCCCTTTCCATAGCTCATAAGGTGTTTCTGAAACACTTTTCGAGGGAATATTATTCAAAATATAGACAGTAGTCTCTAATGCTTGTCCCCAAAAGTAATCAAGTAACTTAGCAAAGCTCATCATTGAGCGAACCATGTCCAACAAGGTTATGTTTCCTCTTTCAGATACACCGTTTTGCTATGGCATATTAGGTGCAGAGAGTTGCAACTTGATTCTGTGTTCTATCATATAGTCCAGGAATCTTAAGTCCATGTACTTCCCACCTCGATCTGATCGTAGTGTCTTAATTGTTTTACCTAACTGATTCTCAACCTCAACCTTATATTCCTTGAACTTTTCAAAAGAATCAGACTTGTGATGCATTAGGTAAATATGACCATACCTTGAATAATCATCAATAAAACTGATCAAATATTCGTATCCACCTCGAGCTTTGACATTCATCAGTCCACAGAGGTCCGAATGTACGAGCTCTAAGTGTATTGTGGCTCTGAGACCTTTTCCAGTAAAAGATCTCTTAGTCATTTTTCCCTCAAGACAAGACTCAAATGGAGGTAAAGAATTGTCTTCTAACTGATTTAGGAGTCCATTCTTAACCAATCTCTCAATCCTTTTGAGATTTATGTGCCTAAGTCTTAAGTGCCATATATAGACATTAGAAGAAATTTTTTGTCTTTTATTCTGAATTCCAGCTGTTCTAAAAATCTCAGTATTTAAGATAAATTTTGCTTTAGATGGTCTTAACTTATATAAGTTGTTTTCAAGTATAGCAGAACAAATTTGAATACCTTTTCTGAAAATGAACGTTTCATTAACTTCAAAAGATATTTTATACATTTGTTCCATAATACAAGCGATAGATAT
>NC_052350.1:8794658-8846662 GCF_009727055.1 Benincasa hispida
GAATCATTATGCTCCCGAAGTTGGAAAGACAAGAATGAAAACGAACCTGAGAGAGCCTATCAATTTCTAGAGTTCGCAGAGTTCCGAATCCTATAATCCATCCCTTCGATTCGTAAGGTCGCTCCAGGGCAGACATGCAGGCGCATTATAGGAATCTCATGGTGCGACCTAATAGAAGAGACCGTAGGATGTGTTGACACACTTCCTTCTCCCACTTACTATGAACAACTTCCCTTATTCACCTTGGTATTAACTCATGCAAACACTCTCCGAATGGAGTCCGCTCCCAAAGTGGCCTAAAGCCAAGCATGAATCTCACGGTGTGAACTCTTAGGGACGCTAGAGCTAAAAGTACATTACTTCTCTCCAGCTGAAGTGTTCTAGACGGTTAGGGTATAAAATACTTAGCGATACATTTCGGCTAACTAAACATATCCTAAGTCTTGGTGATTCATCCGAGTATAACTTTTATGTTGGATTTTTAACCTACAATGTCTAGGTGATAAACAAATTTTATTACCTCACACCAGTCACGCATCCTCATAAAACCGGTTTAACCTAACTCAGACATCGGCTCGATCTCCAGGTAGTAGGTGTTCCGTGAACCATCAACTTAAAAACCTTCAACCTTAGTCATCTTATCTGACTTTTTGCCAAGATCTTGTCAGGTGAGTTTTTTTATAACTTCGGTTTTACAAGATATCGATCTATTTTCTATGAAAATTAGGATTGCTCGATGGTTAACCCTAAATGTGCATGCATCTTATCTTTGTTATAGATTTTAGAAGTCTAGGTTATTTTATAACAATTATAACCCTAGCATATTCATCTATAACATGCTTCCTTCAATCAAACATGCTCTAATATAACATTTATATTAAAACTAAGCATGCATAGTATATATTTTATAACATTTATACGATATAACAAATGCATGTCACATGCTTTTCCTATGGTGGGATTTTAAAACAATGTGGCATACTATATGCACATATAATCAAACAGTATTATACATCACATGCATAATAGGTAAACAACACTAAAGTGAACCGATTTTGGCAGTAAAACAGACAAATAACTAATTTATTACACAAATCAGCAACCAGCATCCCGAAACCGACTTCGAACACTTTAAACCATCTGGAACCGCTTAGAAACCACTCGAACCGGCCCAAAAACTCCAAAAACCGAGTTGAACAAGTCAAACCAGCTCAACCAGGTCAAACAGGCCGATCCAGACCATCTAGACCGACTGGTAAACACCTGCTGGCGCAGTCAACGGAGGCACGGGGTGGGTCGAGTTGACGAAAATTGCAAGCACGCGACAAACCGGGTCGGTGCACGGGTCGCGCGAAGCAGGGCACGGGTGCACGCTAGTCAGATCCAGGCGGGGCAAGCGTGCGAAGCAGGTGCACGTGTGAGAAACCAGGTGGCGAACCGGGTCGGGTTTGGGAGCCTTCTCTCGGATCTGGTGGCAAAATTCGGGTCTGTGATCCATTTTTCTCCATTTTTGTTGTTGTCCTCTCTCCCGGAATCAAGCAATTATAGCCTAATTTCAACTCTAATGACTCCAACAAATTTACAAACCCTTTTTCACACATTAGTGCTCATAAACATGTGAGCAATTACAAATTTCCACAAGAAATTTAAAGAAAAACAATGCCAAAATCATAATAAATCCACTTTAGTGCACATTTCATTCAACATTTGAATAGAAAAGGAAAAACTACTCACCAAAAGCAATTAAGCATAATTAAAGCATGCTTTGATACCACAAGATGGAACACGAGACATACGCAGTGGAATAAGGATCTAATTACACTCTAATTGCTTTTAATATAAAGGAAAAAAACATACAATTGAAGGAAAAAAAGTAATTAACTTACCTTTGAAGCTCCTAAAAAATGCTTTTCCTCGCTGAATCTCGACCCGAACTTTTTCGGATTACCACTAGAGTTGACCTACTACCCTCTGGACTCAGAACCAGGTGTGGGACCCAATGGATAAAGAAAATCGAGAGAGAGGAAGAGATGGAAAAAGAAAATGGAATTTGGGTAGGGTTTATGTTTTTTTCAACCCAATTTTGAAAACAAAATTGGCAAAATGTCAAAAAAACCTTTTTCATCCAAATTGAATGCCCAATTTATAGAAAAAAACCATGCAATAATTCCATGAAATAAATTCATAAAAACCCAACACCTAGAATCTACTATCTAAGTGGGCTTAATGTCTCCACTATAAGCCAACGCTTAGCCCACTATTTTGTTAGTGGAATTATCCAACAAAAATTTGGATTTTCCGACTAACTTTAGTCAAAGGGCAAAATAGTCATTTTGTCAAAGTCAAACTTTCACCAAAAAGGTCAACATTTTGACTTTTTATGATTTTTTCCGTGTTGACTAATTTTGACCTCCCGAGCATGAATCCGCATTCATTTTCTCAAAATTCAAATCACATTTGAATATAAGGTCGGTCAAAGTTTGACTTTTCAAAGTCAAAAGTCAACTCTTTGACTTTTTACATCTTTGACCATCTCCATTATTTTCGAGCTTCCGAATATGAACGTATTCATATTCTTGATATTTAAATCACATTTAAATATTAAAGTTGCATCTCTAAACTGAAAAACCGACCACTATATCACATATACTTGTCGGTTTCTCTCTCTTCACCTAATTCGAACAATTCGAATCATTCTATCATACTGTTCTAAGTTTATTCCATATGAGCTAGTAAGGGAACCTAATGAACCTATAGATCATGGACTCCAATGATCCGAGATTAGTTGGCTAAACTCTTTAGACGGAGCTAATTAACATTCTTTAACTAACGGGTCATTCCATTATAGTCCCATAGTTGCACTCCCCCCACTATAGATATATTTGTGTCCATTTGATATAACCATGATTAGTAAGCTAATCCTTCACAAGTTGTTCGTAATCTCAACTGGGTCATAAAAACCGTTTTACCCCCAAGACTACATCTTGTTCCTTAAGTTCCACTGATCCTCTAATGAACAATTGGTTTAAGGTCCAACCTATAAACCGAACTCCTCTAAGGAGAGGATGGGGCCCCTTGTTCAAGACCTAGATTCAGTACTAAAGGGAACAACCTATCTACTATCCCTATAATGGGTAGGAGTGAATTCCGTCTTGCACCCTATGTTTCCAGTTATCCACCTGATCTTACCCCTGAAATGGGAGGCTTATTGGGCCAGCGATATTGAGCTACCCTCACCTATGCAGATCTATGGATAATTTCGAGTGAACAGGAGTTCATAGTTAGCTCAGGATTAAGATTAAGTTACCTAGGTCATCAATTAACGAAATAGTCAGTTTTATACATAAAACGACATTTAGAACGTCAAAAGTGTATTTCATGGTTCAGTCTTATGCAAACTCATTGCATAGGATGCCCCCACTCACATATCTTTATATGAACGATTCAGGATCACATCTTTTGTACTAACTACAAAGTGGGCTACATCCATAGTGTCCCCAGGACAAGATGTCCAACCTTATTCATATACTATAGACCATTTTGGCTATATATTTGAACTTGATCCACCTTTATGTCACTACATAAAATTCAAACTATATTAAATAGCCTCAAAACCTTCGTTTATTGGATTCAAGATTACAATTTCAATAACAACTTTATCGAAAAACAAAACAGAATATGTTTATTAATTTACCAACTACGAGTTTTAGGACATAAAATCCAACACCATCGAGCGCCTATGCGATCATGAAGCCAACACAACACGATCATGTAGCAAACTCTACACGATCGCGTAGCATTAGCTATGCGATCATTTAGCAAATGCTACACTATCGTGTAAAAAACTCTAGATGAACGCATAACAAAATCTAAACGATTGTTTAGCTCTAGTTACATGTTGCGACCTCCATTTCATCTTCTCTATCAAAACATACTGCAACCTTTCTTCTGAAGCTTCATGAGCGACTCAAAACTAAACGAATATAGACTCGATTGCAAGTTTAATGCCCAAAAACGAAGGGGCCCTTACAAATTAACTTTGTAATTTAAAAAGAAAACCATAAACAGAGACAACTATCCCATAAACATCCATCAACAACCATCCACATACATTAACATTAAAACGCAATGCAGAAATTAAAAATTCAACACTATTGTAAACGATTTCAATATAAAAATGGAATTTGGAATCAGAACTACAACCTGGCTCTGGTACTAATTGAAGGAACTTGTTTTAAAGAGATCCTTGAGCAGAAGCAGATCGTCCAAATTCTATTTTGATTGAAAAACAAATTTACAGTGAACATTTAACATATGCATTCAATAGTAAATTAAAGCATGTTTTTTTATAAAGAAAAAGGGTTCAAGAGATAATACCTTTGAAGAACGATTCTTCGTGTAAATCCCTCGAATTGTCACGAACTCAAACATAACAACCCTTGAAGACTTTCTTCAAGAACTTCACGAACCAAAACCAAGAGGACACAACCACTAGGAGCCTTCGGTATACTCAAGGTGAGAGTCCAAGAGTTGTGGGCTCTAACTATTTTTGTTAGCAGGGTGAGTTTGAGTTTGAAGGAGGAAGAAGATTGAGGAAGATACAGAAAACTTCTGTGATACTCTCTATCATATAGCAAAGCTCTCAATCGTGTAGTTCTCAACGTAAGTTTGTGAGGAAGAAAAGAAAAAAATTCTTTATTTCTTTTGCCATTAAACCACTTAACCACCCATTAAGGTGGTTGGAAAGAAATTAGGAATAATTATTTAAAATAATAAAATAATATAAATAAATATGATAACTAACTTATCATATCTTATTTATATTAAACTATTTGTTATATCAAATATAACACATAACCTAGAGTTTTAATATTGTATCATATATAATATATACTATAGTTCATTTTCTCTATTTTACGGCATTTAATATAAGTCATGTTTATATTAAATTTTAATAACTATTTGAATCTCATTCAAAAATTTATTTCCTCCAATTAAACTATAATATATCAAATACATTATAACAATTATATCATATATAAATGAATTAATTTAATTATATTATATCTAATTAAATTTCCTCTTATTAATTTGAACAATTCAAATTAACCCAGAAACTGATTCTCAACTAAATCCTTTTGAGCTACCAAGCGGACCTTATGGACTTGTAGCTTGAAGCTCCAACCGTACGTGAATAATTAATTAAACTCTTTAATTACATTATCTACTATTTGTTAACTGTCGGGCACTCTACTAAAGACTGATAGTTGTACTCTTCGCACTATAGATATATTTTTATGTCCATTGGATATAACCAATCAATAGTATGAGGACCCTTCACAAATTTCTCGTAAGTATAGCTGGACCAAATTACTGTTTTGCCTGTGTAGTTACATCTAACTACTTAAGTACAACTGATCCCTTTAATGAACAATAGATCATAGTCCCACTATGACTAAACCCCTCTCAGGCCAGAAGAGGGTGTGGCACCACATTGTTCAAGACCTGGAATTAGCTCTTAAGTGAGCAATTTATCTACTTATCCATGCTTCGGGAAAGAAGCGAATTCCATTCTGTGTAGTTGTGTTCCCAATTCCCCAATTAGACGAATCCCCAAAATGGTAGGCTTGTTGAGTCGACAATCTGGCCATTCTCACCCATATAAATCAAAAGATTGCCCTCATAGGCAGGAGTTCACAACTCACTTACGATTAAGGTCATGTTACCTATGGTCATCCTGGTGAAATGAAAGTCTCTATTATGAACGGTATTATATAATGAGACTAAACATTTTATGGTCTGATCTTATTCAAACTCCTTTGTATAGAATATCCCCGCTCGTATGTCTAATATATGAATGATCAGGATTAGATCATTTGTAGCACTTTACTACATTTGTAACACCTACAAAGCGGGTCATACTCATAATGTCACCATGATATGGTACCCAGCCTTATCCATATATTACAGACCATTTATGTTATCACTTAAATATGATCCACCTGTATGTCTCCACATACATGTTTAAGTTACAGTAATAACCTTGGATGTTAGTTTATTGGTTTGTGGTTAATGAAACTAAAATATCACATATTTTATAGACAAAGTGAATAAAAATATCATATATTATTAACCACATAGGAGTTCGTTCATACAAAATTTACAAAATACAGGACCCTGTGAGATTTAGGACATCAACCCCAACAATTTGTACTTTTATTCAAGAAACTAATTCCTGGAGGTAGCTTGCGGAGGGCGAGATGACTTTCAAGGTTGGAATAGGAGAAGTCATCTCAGCTAAAGCAGTGGGAGACCTGAAGTTGTTTTATGAAGATAGATTCATTCTACTTGAAAATGTATTTTATGTTCCTGCATGAGAAATAATTTAATATCTATCTCTTATTCGTTAGAACAATTGTATAAAGTATCTTTTGATACTCATGAAGTGTTCATTAGCTCAAGAAGAGTTCAAATTTGTTCTACAAAACTTGAAAACAACTTATATGTGTGAAAACCAACTAAGGCAAAAGCTATTTTGAATATCGAGATGTTTAAAACCATTGAAACTAAAAAAAAAAGTGAAAAGTTTCTCATAATGCCTATCTTTGGCACTTGAGACTTGGACACATTAATCTCAATATGATTGGGAGATTGGTTAAGAGTGGACTCCTAAGTCAGTTAGAGGACAACTTTTTACCTCCATATGAATCCTGTCTTGAGGGTAAAATGACCAAAAGATCTTTTATAGGAAAAGGTCTTAAAGCCAAAGAACCCTTAGAATTTATGCGTTCAAATCTCTATGGTCAGATGAATATCAAAAAACAAGGTGGGTATGAATATTTCATCAGTTTTATTGATGATTATTCAAGGTATGGCTATGTTTACCTAATGCATCACAAGTCTGAAACTTTTGAAAAATTCAAGGAATATAAGGTTGAGGTTGAGAAACTATTAGGTAAAACAATTAAAACACTTCGATCAAATCGAGATGATGCATATATAGACTTGAATTTTAAAGACTACGTGATAGAACATGGAATCTAGTCTCGACCCATAGCACTCAGTACACCGCAATAGAATGGTGTATCAGAAAGGAGAAATAGAACCCTATTAGACATGGTTCATTTGATGGTGAGCTATGTTCAGTTGCCTAATTTGTTTTGGGGATATGCAGTACAAACTACACTATACATTTTGAACATAGTTCCTTCAAAAAGTATTTCTGAAATACCTTATAGAGAGGGCGTAAAGGTAGTTTATGTCACTTCAGGATTTGGGGATGTCCAACGCATGTGTTGGTGCAAAATTCGAAGAAGTTGGAATGTCGTTCAAAACAGTGCCTATTCATATGATACCTTAAAGAAATGAAAGGTGGTCTATTTTATGATCCTTAAGATGATAAAGTATTTGTATCGATAAACGCTAGATTCTTAGAGGAAGACGACATGATAGATCATCAACCTCTAGTAAACTAGTATTGAATGAAATTTCAAAAGATGCTAGAGATAAATCAACAAAAGTTGTTTATCAGACAGATCCTTCAATAAGTGGTGTTGATGAAAATGATGAGTCACATCCTTCTCAAGAATTGAGAGTACCTCGACTTAGTAGAAAGATTGTTTAATGGCCTGATCGATATATGGGTTTAACTGAAACTCAAGTCTTCATACCTGATGATGGCTTGGAGGATTCATTGACCTTTAAACAAGAAATGAACGATGTAGACCAAAACCAGTGGATCAAAGTCATGGACCTTGAAATAAAGAAACCTTCTCTTCTGTTGCCATGATAAAGTCGATTAGAATACTTTTGTTCATAGCCACCTTTTATGATTATGAGATATGACAAATAGATGTCAAGACAATCTTTCTTAATGGCAATCTTGAAGAGAGTATCTATATGGCTCAACCATAGAGGTTCATTAAACAGGGTCAAGAGAAAAAGGTTTGCAAGCTAAAACAATCTATTTATGGGTTGAAAAAAGAATTTAGATTCTGGCATATAAGGTCTAACACTATGATCAAATCTTATGGCTTTGAACAAAATGTTGACAAACCTTGTGTCTACAAGAAGATTGTCAACAAAATTGTAGCATTCTTGGTGGTGTATGTTAATGACATCCTACTCATTGGAAATGATGTAGGATACCTGACTAACGTTAAGAAGTGGCTATCAATGAAATTCCAAATGAAATATTTGGGAGAAGCTCACATTTTTCTTGGAATCCAAATTGTTCGAAATTGCAAGAACAGAACATTAGCCCTGTCTAAAGCACCATATATAGACAAGATATTATCTAGATATAAAATTCAGAATTCTAAGAGAGGTTTGTTACATTTCAGGCATGGAATTCATCTGTCTAATGAACAATGTACTACACCTCAAGAAGTTGAAGATATGAAACCTATTCCCTACGTCTAAGGAACAATGTCCTAATACACCTCAAAATTGACTGGAAACTTGACACTAGAGTTTCAAGACATTTCTGTTCAAACCTAGAGCTCTTCTACGACTACGAGGACACGGCTAACGAAGAATGTGTGTTCATGGGTAACTCAGCCACAATAAAATTGCTTGGAAAAGGGAAGGTTCTTTTAAAATTAACCTCTGGAAAAACCTTTTCCTTAAATAATGTATTATATGTACCTTCCTTATGTAAGAACTTGGTATCTGGGAGTATGTTGAATCAGGCTGGGCTTAAAATTGTCCTTGAAGCTGACAAGGTTGTCCTCACCAAAAATGGAGACTTTATTGTTAAGGGATATCTTGCTGATGGTCTTTTTGTACTGAATACTGTCTCTGATTCAAATATGATGAATGCAAGTATTTCTAATTATGCTTACATAGTTGAATCTTCTTATACGTGGCACGGTAGACTAGGTCATGTGAATATTGCATCAGTTAAGAAACTTAAGGACTTAAAATTGATTAATGCATATGAAACACATAAAACTAGTAAATGTCCTATTTGGGTAGAAACAAAGTTTGTCAAGAAGCCTTTTAAACCTGTCATATCTAGATGTAAGAATTAATAGAATTGATTCACTCTAATTTAGCTGATTTCAAAAACACCACAAGTAGGGGTGGAAAAAATTACTACATTTCTTTTGTTGATGATTTTTCTAGATATACTAGAATTTATCTTTTAAAGAAAAAAGATGAAGCTGGTAATATGTTTCTAAAATATAAAGTAGAAGTAGAGAATCAATTAGATAAGAAGATTAAAAGGTTAAGATCAGGTAGAGGTGGTGAATATAGTGATAATATACTGAAATAATTTTGTGAATCAAATGGCATTATTCATGAATTTACAGCTTCTTATTCACCATAACAAAATGGTATAGCGGAACGTAAAAATAAAACACTTGAGGAAATGATGAATGTTATGTTGTTAAGTTTCGGATTGTCTTATAAAATGTGTGGGGAAGCGGTGTTTTCTGCCTATTTTATTCTTAACAGAATACCTCACAAGAAATTGGATAAGACACCTTACAAACTCTGGAAAGGATATGCACTTAATCTTATCTAAGGGTGTGGGGATGTTTGGCTAAGGTTCCATATCCTGCATTCAAGATACCTACAGTAGGGTCTAGAACTTTTGATTGTGTGTTTACTGATTATGCATAAAGTAGTATTGCATACAGATTTATGTACTTGAATGACAAATCTGTGTGTGAATATAGGGATGCATAATTTTTTTAGCACGTTTTTCCTTTGAAAAAAAGAAACATTGAAACTGTTAGAATAGCTAGATAATTGTGAGAATGATTCTGTTTCCATACCTTCCTTGTCTAATGGCATGCATAATATAGCTTCTAGTAGTATGCCTGACATTGTAGATGTTAACAACATGAATAGAATGCATGTTATAAAACCAAGAAGTAAGAGATAGAGAATTGAGAAAAATTCTGGTCCTGATTTTTTAACTATTTTTTTTAGTTGAGAGGCAAAATGATATTGACTATCAATTGCATGTATGTACCTTATAGATGAGTATCCTAAATCTTACCAAGAAGCCTTAAGTTTTATAGACTCTAGCTTATGGAAGGAAGCTTTTAAGAGTGAATTGGATTCTGTAATCATGAACCAAACTTGGAACTTAGTAGATCTTCCAAAGGGAAGTAAACCTATTAAGTGTAAGTGGATTTTCAAAAAGAAAATGAGGGAAGATGGTTCAATTGAAAGATAAAGGCTAGATTGGTAGTAGTAGGATATACACAAAACAAGGTGTTGATTATTTTGACACGTATTCTTCTGTAACAAAAATGGCTACTATTAGGGTCTTGATTTCGTTGTCTACTATCCATGGACTTCTAATTCACCAAATGGATGTAAAAATAGCATTCCTCAATGGTGATCCAAAATAAGAAATCTATATGGTACAGCCTGAAGTTTACAATAGCCGGTCAGGAAAATAAAGTATAAAAACTAAAAAAAAACAATATGGTCTTAAGCAACCTCCCAAACAATGGTATGAAAAATTCAATAATACTTTGATAAATGGTTTTAAGGTAAACTTTTCAGATACGTGTGTTTATTCAAAGTTGTTTGGAGCTGAGTGTGTGATAGTATGTTTGTATGTTGATGATATGCTCATCTTTCAAACAAACATAAAGATTATACGAAATATCAAATCGATATTATCTTCCCATTTCAAAATGAAAGATTTTGGGGAAGCTAACATAATACTTAGTGTTAAGAAAAACTGAAAATGGTTTTTCTTCGTGCCAACCATACTACTTTGAAATATTACTAAAGAAGTTTGATTGTTTTGATGATCCTCCTCTAAAAACTCCTTATGATGCTAGTATCAGTCTTAAGAATAATAAAGGTGATTGTGTATCTCAATTTGAATATGCAAAGATTATAGGTAGCGTTATATTTTTAAGGAACTGTACTAGACCTGATATTGCATATGTTGTTGGTAGATTGAGTTGATATACACATAATCCTGATAAGGATTATTAGAGTGCTCTTCGTCGTTTGTTAAGTATCTTAAGAGAATTGTGAACTATTGTTTACATTTTAACAAATTCCCTATTGTATTAGAAGATTATTATGATGCTAACTGGGTATCTGATAATGAAAAAGTCATTTCTACAAGTGGTTATGTTTTTTTTTTACTCGGAGGAGGAATAATGTCATGGATGTCTGCAAAATATACTTGCATAGCTAGATCCAGTATGGAATAAGAATTTATTGCTCTAGAACTAGCAAGATAGGAGGCTGAATGGCTTAGAAGCCTACTAGAGGATGTACCATTGTGGGGGGCATCAGTACCAGTATCTTGCACTGTGATTTAGAGGCTGCCTTAGGTATTGCCAAGAATAGTGTATGTAATTGCAAAATGAGACATATACATCTTAGACATGGAGCTATGAAAAAATTGTTAAAGGGAGGAATTATTTCCTTGGATTTTGTGAGGTCTAAGCAAAATTTGGCTGACCCTTAGTCTGTTGCGATAGACTTGATGGTCCATAGCCCTTCGTTTGGTACGGACTTGATGGAAAGAACTAAAACCTTTTAAAATTCCATAGCCCTTCTTTTGGGTGGTCCAGGTATGGACTTGATGGATGAGTGTAAAATAGTCATAGCTCAGTTTTGAGTGGTTTATGTTTGACATACTTGATAAAGTAGGTCCTAGTATGGACTAAATGTGAAGTCTTCATAGCTCAGTTTTGAGTGGTCTATTTTGATAGACTTGGTGAAGCAATTAACATGTTTGTGAAGGTATGGCTGCCTTCTATGAAAGAGTTTAAAGGTGTCTTCCTAGAGCTTTCACGATGATCCGAGGTTTATGTGTATGGCCATAATAAGCACACTTTATTGTTGGGTTCTATGTCCTAAAACTCGTAGTTTGTAAATAGTAAGCATATATAAAGTTTATTTAGACAAATATAGTTAAATGAAAATGAACTTATTGTTTAATAACTCTAAATCTAATAAACTACAAACCCTTGGCTATTGTCATGAATACTTGGACTTTATGTGGAGACATAAATTGGATCAAGTTCGAGTAAAATAACCTAAACAGTCTATAGTACTTGGATTAGGTTAGGTACCTATGTTTGGAGATACTATTGAATACGACTCGCTTTATGATTGTTACAAATGATTTAAAGTGTCATAAACAATGTGATTAATTTGTTCATGTAGTGACATGTGAGCAAGGGTGTTCTACACGATGAGATTGTGTAAGACTGACCATGAAATAATCATTGTTACATATTAACACCGTTTACCGTTAACACTAATTAATTTCACTTCTTGATTACCTAGATAACTTGATTGAATCCTGAGTTGTCTATGAACTCCTATTTATTTGACATTGTCCCTTGATCTGCATAGCTGAGGGTAAGCTCAGCAATGCTACTCAATATGTCTCCTATCTCGGGGATAAGACCGGTAGATAGCTGGAGATATAAAATTTGCAAGATGGAATTCACTCCTACCCATTTTAGGGATAGTAGAAAGGTTGTTCCCTTAAGAGCTGATCCCAGGTCTTGAACAAGGAGCCTCATCTTCTCGCTGGCTTGAGAGGGAATAGATTTAGTGATTAAGATCCTAAATCAATTGTTCATTAGAAGCAGGAACTTAAGGAGAAAAGATGTAACTCAGGGGTAAAATGGTAATTGACCTAGCTGAGGTAACAACCTGTGAAGGATCAACTTATTGATGACGGTTATATCAAATTGAAACAAAGTATATCTACAATGAGGATAATGCAACTGCAGGCTATAGTGGACAGTCCTATTAATTAACGAATGTTAATTAACCAGGTTATAGAGTTCTGTCGGTTAGTCTTGGATCGTTGGAGCCCATGATCTGTAGGTCCATCGAGTCTCCTTACTAGCTCGCTACCGACAAAATTGAAGAACTACGTGAAGCGAGAATTTGAAATATTTGAATTCAGTCTTTAGGAAAATTGTATTTTATATAAGATCTAATTTACAATTAAATACTTAATTAATTATTTTTGGAGATTATACGTTATATAAGATATTAAATAAAATATTAGCATAAGGGTGTTTTAAAAATTGATTAATGTGATTAATCAAAATTAGGTGTCAAAGACAATTTAATATGTGATATTAAATTATTTATGTTATAAGTGTTATAATGTATATAGTATGCATGCTTAGATTTTCATAATTTAATATAAGTGTTATATTAAAGCATGAATTTTATTAAGGAAGCATGTTATAGATGAATGTTCTAGGGTTTTATAATTTTTTATAAAATAGCCTAGACTTTTAAAATTTATAACAAAGATAAATTGCATGCTCACCTAGGGTTAACTGGTGCAATTCAATTGATTTTTTTTAAGAGTTAAAATAGGTTTACTTGTAAAACAAGAGTTGTTTAGTTACCCGGGGAGATCTTGTCTAAGGTTGGGGTACTTAAGTTGATGGTTTACAGAACACCTTCTATCTAGAGATCAAACTGGTGTCTAAGTCAATAACCCTAGTTCTATGAGCATGCATGAGTGGTGTAAGGTAATAAAATTGGTTTATCACGTAGACATCATAGGTTAAATCTTAGTATAAGAGTTATACTAGGAAAAATTACCTAGAGTTAGGTTGTATAAAATTATCCAGTTGATAACCAAGTCATTGCCCAATTTTATAAAATAGAACACTTAAGTGGGAGATTAGTAATATATGAGATATATTATTTCTGGTTCTCACATCCCTAAGAGTTCACACCGTAAGATCCATGCTCAGCTTTGAGTTGTTATATGGGCAACCTTCTTTCAGAAATTGTTTGCATGGGTCAAAACTAAGGTGAATAGGGGAAGGAGTTCATAGTAAATGGGTGAAGGGTGTGTGTCAACACGTCCTACGGTCTCTCCCATTAGGTAACACCGTGAGATTTTTATGTTGCATCTACTGCCATTTTTAGGTGGCACTAGCTAGTCATTAACCACGGCGATCCCATCAGAGGGTTGTAACATAGGATTCGAAACACTGTGAACTCTAGAAATGGAAAGAGTTACTTAGGTCCGTTCTCAAAAAATTGTTTCTCCTTCGAGGGCTTGTTTGATCCTGATCTCTATAATTCAAAAATGGTGGGTATACACTTACAAGACTTACTAAATGTTAGTAAGTTCTTGACCAAATAAACGGTAACTAAGTACTATAAGGATAAGAGTTATTCTGGTATTAGTATTTAGTCAAAATGTCTTGATTCAGTGAATGAATGGTCGACTGCCCTTCGATAGGGGCTATTCTAACTCACCGAAGTATTGTAGAAAAAGAATAATGAGTATGGGTACATTATTGGATTAAAAATTAGAGTTAATCAATTAATGAATAAAATGTTTACTTTTCAGCAATGACAACATCAATTATACAACTACTAGCTTCAGAAAAACTTAACTGTGATAATTATGGAATTTGGAAATTGAATATCGACATGATACTAGTAATAGATGATCTCCGATTCATTTTAACGGAGGAGTGTCCTCCAACCTCTAGTCCCAATGCAAATCGAACAATTCGGGATGCATATGACAGATGGGTCAAAGCTCATGGGAAGTCTTGGATTTATATTTTAGCCAGTATATCTGATGTACTGTCTAAGAAACACGAGAAGTTAGCTACTGTAAGAAAGATCATGGACTCTTTGCAAGGCATGTTTGGACAATCGTCCACATTTGCCATGCATGACGCAATTAAATTCATTTACAATTGTATAATGAAGGAAGGAACCTCCATAAGGGAACATGTTTTGAACATGATGGTTCACTTCAATATTGCAGAAGTGAACGGAACCGTCATGAATGAGAAGAGTCAAGTTGGATTTATTATGCAGTCTCTTCTGAGCTTTTTTCAATTAAAAGCGAATGCTATGATGAATAAGATAGAGTACAACCATGAACCTTTATTGAAAAATAAAGGTTCAGAGGCAGAGGCAAATGTTGCTTCAATCTCAAAGAGGAAATCCCAGAAAAAATCGTCTTCTGGAAGTAAATTTGGCACTTCCTTCCCCAAGAATAATAGTATTCAAAAGAAGAAGAAGAAAATTGGGAAGGGGAAAGCTCCAGCTGCAGAGAAAGGGACAAAGAAGGTAGTTGCTAAAGGAAAAATTTTCCATTGCAACGAAATGGGCATTGGAAAAGAATTTGCCCTAAATATCTTGCCGAGAAGAAAGCTGAAAAAGAAAAACAAGATAAATTAGATTTACTAGTTATTGAAACATGTATAGTGGAGAATGAAATTTCTACCTGGATATTGGATTTAGGGGTCGCTGATTATGTTTGTTTTTCCACTCAAGAAACTAGTTCCTCGAAGCAGCTTAAAACAGATGAGATTACTTTCCAAGTTGAATCAGGGGAGCGCATCATAGCAAAAGTAGTGGGAGCAGTTAAGTTAACGTTTGGAAATAGATATCTATATTTAGAAAATGTTCTTTATGTACCTTCTTGTAAAATAAATTTGGTATCTACTTCCTGTTTGATAGAACGTTTGTACAATGTAAATTTTAGTCATAATGAAGCGTTCATTACAAAAAGAGGTATACAAATCTGTTCCGCAAACTTAGAAAGTAATTTATACAAGTTAAAACCATCTAAAGTTGAAGCTGTATATAACACATAAATGTTTAAAACAGCTGAAACCATCTAAAGTTGAAGCTGTATATAACACATAAATGTTTAAAACAGCTGAAACTCAAAGAAAAAGGCCACATATTTCTTAAAGTACCTATCCTTGGAACTTGAGACTTGGTCACATTAATCTCAATAGGATTGAGAGATTGATTAAAAGTGGACTTCTAAATAAGTTAGAAGATAACTCTTTACCTGAAGGAAATCGAACACGAGGACTTCCATGAGCAGCGGACAGATCATTCCAAATTACAATCATATATGAACTTTACAATTACAGTCATAAACAGAAACATACAGTTATGCATTAATTATAGAAATTACAGAATGATAATATATAAGATCAAGGAAAAAAGCTACACACTTTTGTAGACTCATCACCAAGCTCCTTGATCAAGAAAGCTCGATCATAGCAACACAACAACCATGAACGTTCGTCCAACATGATCGCTACACTGCACGAACACCGCACACTCGAACTCAATGATTGCCTCAGTCACGAACACCCCAACAACACGAATGATCTCCACAGAATCTCGATAGTCTTGATTTGAGTATGACACTACCAAGAAGGCTACCTTGGTATTCTTGGTGTAAGAATCCAAATGGTAGGCTCTGTGTGGACTTGGTTTGAGGCAGAAGATGGAGGAAACAAAAATTGTGTAGCGATTGAGCAAGTACGAGATGACAGAACCTATCGTATAGGTCGATGCCTAATCGTTTAGGAAAATCTAAGCGATCGTCTAGCAAAAGCTATGCGATCGTTTAGCTCATCGCTTAGCTGTGTGTCTGTCTCCTACAAACACTCCACGATTGTTTACCTTATCTAAGCTATCGCATAGTAAATCCAATTTACTTGACAACTTCCGTGAGAATATTTCTGAGAGAGGAAATCTCAAATTCACAAAATTCAACCTTACTAAAATTAGGAAAACATTTTTCCTTTCATCTCACGGTTACCATGAAACCACCAATAACCTCCCACTCAATTTGTTATTAGAGAAAAAGAGTTAATTATCCAATAATTAATATTATTATAAATATAAATGATAACCAACTTACCATAATATATTTATAATCTATAGTTTTAATATTTCATCTCATGAAACATACAAACCATAGCTCTTTCTCTATATTCCATGGCACTTAATGTAAATCTCATTTACATTAATCCTCCACTTGATGTATCCCATACACCATACCGATCATATCATATATAATCGAATTACCTCTTGTCAATTTGAACATTTTAAATCAACACCAAGAACTAATCCTCAACTGAATCCATTAAGCTACCAAGGGGACTTTAGGGACCTGTAGCTCGAAACTCCAACGGTACGTGAATAACTGATAAACTCTTTAGTCACGAGATTCACCATCCGTTAACTGCCAGGCACACCATTAAAGACCGACAGTTGAACTCTCCTTACCATAGATATATTATGTGTCCATCTTAACCAATCAGCAGTACAACAACCCTTCACAAATCACTGGTAAGTACAGCTCGGCCAATAACCGTTATGCCCCTATAGTTACATCTAACTCATTAAGTACCACTGATCTCTCTAATGAACATAAGTCATAGTCCTACTATGACTAAGTCCTCTCTTGCAAAGAGAAGTCGTGGCCACTATGTTCAAGCCCCGGAATCAACCCTTAAGGGAGCAATCTCTCTACTTATCCTTGCTTTAGGAAAGGAGTGAATTCCATTTTGTGTAAGTGAGTTCCCAGCTTCCAAATCAGAAAAGTCCCCAAAAAGGAAGGCATGTTGAGTTGGCAATCTGGGCACTCTCACCCATACTAATCAAAGGACCACCCTCAAAGGTAGGAGTTCCCAAAACACTCACGATTGAGGTTGTGTCACCTATGGTCGTTTAGGTGAGATGTAAGTCTCTAGTATCAACAGCGTTATATACAGAGTCTAGTCATCTCAAGGTCCGGTCTTATACAAACTCTTTGTATAGGATACTCCCGTTCGTACGTCTCCATATGAATGGTTAGGATCTACCATCTGTAGTAGTTTACAACACTTGCAAACCTCTATAAAGCGGACCGTATCCGTAGTGTCACCATGATCAGGTATTCCACCTTAATCCTTATACTACAGACCTATTTAGGTTATCATTTAAGGCATGATCCACTTGTATATCACATATACATGCTTAAGTTTACATAAGATAACCATGTAGCCTTGTTTATTGGATATGAGTAAATGCCAAAATGAAATAACAGTTATTTTACTCATCAAACAATGTGTATCATTACAAACAATGAGACTCCAGGATAATTAGGGCACTAATCCCAACATTACCACCATGCGAATCATGTCTCGAAGAAAAAATGACAAAAGGATCTTTTTTTTAAAAATATCTTCGAGCCAAAGAAACCTTAGAGCTCGTGCATTCAGACCTCTGTGGACCGATGGCTATTAAAGCACAGGAAGGTTATAAATATTTCATTAGCTTTATTGATGATTATTCGGACCTCTGTGGACTGATGAATGTTAGAAAGATCATGCTAAGAGGAGACATTATTGTGAGACAAATAGTGTCATAGCACAATATTGCTGATTCCTTTACAAAGGCCCTCCCGGCTAAGATTTTTAGGGTCACGTAAAGAGTTTAGGACTATGAGTAGAATAAATAGGGCAAGTGGGAGTAATAGTGGGTATGAGATGGCCTAGTTTATTGTATTTAGATTTCTATCACAATACTCAACTTTATTGTAACCCACTAGGAGTTTTAGTCCAAATGGGAGTTTGTTGGGTTATATGTCCTAAAACTCGTAGTTTGTAGACATTAAATGGTATGGGTGAGAATGGCCTGATCGCCGACTCAACAAGCCTACCATTTTGGGGATTCATTTGATTGGGAAGCTGGAAACTCAGCTACACAAGATGGAATTCACTTCTTCCCTGAAGTAGGGGTTAGTAGATAAATTGCTTCCTTAAGGGTTGATTCTGGGTCTTGAGCAATGTGGCGTCATACCCTCTCCTGGCCCGAGAGGGGTTCAGTCATAGTGGGAGTATGATCTATTGTTCATTAGATGAATCAGTGGTACTTAAGGAGTTAGTTGTAACTACAGGGGTAAAATGGTAATTTGGTCCAGCTATACTTACGAGCAATTTGTAAAGGGTCATCATACTGTTGATTGGTTATATCCAATGGACACAGAAATATATCTATAGTACGAAAAGTGCAGCTGTCGATCTTTAATGGAGTGCCCGATAGTTAATGAATAGTGGATAATGTGATTAAAGAGTTTAATCAGTTATTCACGTACTGTTGAAGTTTCAAGCTACAGGTCCATAAGGTCCCCTTGGTAGCTCAAAGGATTTAAGTTGAGAATTAGTTTTTGGGTTAATTTGAAATGTTCAAATTAATAAGAGGGAATTTAATTATATATGATATAGTTAAATTAATTCAATTGACATAATGTATTTGATACATTATAGTTTGATTGGAGGAATAAATATTTGAATATGATTCAAATATATTTTCTATGAGTAAGATATAAGTTGTTAAATTTAATATAAATATGATTTATATTAAATGCCATAAAATAGAGAAAAAGAACTATGATTTATATACTGTATATGATACAATATTTAAACTATAGATTATAATTATAATATGATAAGTTGGTTATCATATTTATTTATATTATTAATTATTTGATAATTAATTCTTTTTTTCTCTCCTTTTTTTCTCTCTAACCACCCTTAGTGGGAAGTTAATTGTTTTATGGCAAAATGGAATATATGAAAAATATGATTTTATTATTCCGTGAGAAAGCATACATGATTTGAAAGACTACACGATTTCAAGAGAGTCTATGCGATAGACCTACTTCTTTAAACAATTGAAACTGTCTTTCTATGCGATAGAGAGTTTGCCTCCTCGATCGTCTTCCTCCTCCAACTCCAAAACACCCTCCTAACCAATATAGCCAGAGCCCACCACTCCTGGGTTCTCACACTGAGAATACCAAGGTAACTAAGTGGTAGTGTCCTCTACCTTTGGTTCGAGTTGTGTTGTTGTTTGTTGTTATTCGTTTGGAGTGTTCACGACTTGTTCGATGCATTCGTGAACGAGTTAGTTCGAAGGATTTACTTGAAGAAGAGTTCTTCAAGGGTATAATCTCTAAACTCTTGTTTCTTATTCAAAAGCATTCTATAATTTATATTTTATGCATAATCTGTTTATTTTATAGTAAATGTATGCGTTCGATCGAAATGGGATTTGGACGATTTGCTTCCGCTTAAAGGTTTTTTGTAAATCGAGCTCCTTCATTAACACCGTTTATTGTTAACACTGATTAATTTCACTTCTTGATGACCTAGATAACCTGATCTGAATCCTGAGCTGTCTATGAACTCTTATTTATTCGGGATTGTCCTTTGATCTGCATAGGTGAGGGTAAGCTCAGCAGCACTACTTAATATGCCTCCCATTTCAGGGATAAGACCGGGTAGATAGCTGGAGACATAAAATTTTCAAGATGAAACTCACTCCTACCCATTTTAGGGATAGTAGAAAGGTTGTTCCCTTAAGGGCTAATCCTAGGTCATGAACAAGGGGCCTCATCCTCTCGCTGGCTTGAGAGGGAATGGATTTAGTAATTATGATCCTAAATCAATTGTTCAATAAAGGGACAGTGGTACTTAAGAAGAAAAGATGTAGCTCAGGGGTAAAATGGTAATTGACCTAGCTGACGTGACGAACAACCAGCAAAGTATCAACTTACTAATGACGGTTATATGAAAGGGACATAAATTTGATCTACAATGAGGGGAGTGCAATTATAGGCTATAGTGAACAGTCCTGTTAGTTAACGAATGTTGATTAACTAGGTTAAAGAGTTTGAACGGTTAATCTTAAATCATTGGAGCCCATGATCTATAAGTCCATCGGGTCTCCTTACTAGCTCACAACGGACTAAATTGAAGAACTAGGTGAAGTGAGAATTTGAAATGTTCAAATTTGATCTTTAAGAAAAATTGTATTTTATATAAGATATAATTTACAATTAAATAATCAATTATTTATTTTTCGGGAGTATATTTTATATAAAATGTTAAATAAAATATTAGCACGAAAGTGTTTTAAAAACTAATTATTGTTGGGATTGGTGTCCTAATTCTCCCAAAGTCTCGTTGTTTTGTAAAGATACACATTATTCAATGAATAAAATAAGTGTTATTTAATAATGACATTTACTCATATCCAATAAATAAAGCTCGCTGGTTATCTTATGTGAACTTAAGCATGTATATGTGATATACAAGTGGATCATGCCTTAAGTGATAACCTAAATAGGTCTGTAGTATAAGGATTAAGGTGGGATACCTAATCCTTGTGACACTACGGATACGACCCGCTTTGTAGAAGTTTGCAAGTTTGTAAACTACTATATATGGTAGATCTTAACCATTCATGTGGAGACGTGCGAGCGGGGGTATCCTATACAAAGAGTTTGTATAAGACTTAGACCACGAGATGACTAGACTATGTATATAACGTCATTGATACTAGAGACTTACATCTCACCTAAACGACCATAGGTGACACGACCTCAATCCTGAATGTTTTGGGAACTCCTGTCTTTGAGGGCGGTCTTTTGATTAGTATGGGTGAGAGTGGCCAGATTTCTAACTCAACATGCCTACCATTTTGGGAACTTGTCTGATCTGGGAACTGGGAACTCAATCCACAAGATGGAATTCACTCCTTTCCCGAAACAGGGATAAGTAGAGAGATTGCTCCCTTAAGGGCTGGTTTGGGCTTGAGCATAGTGGCACAGCTGCCTCTTTGGAAAAGAAGACTCAGTCATAGTAAGACTATGACTTATGTTCAATAAAGGGATCAGTGGTACTTAAGGAGACGATGTAACTACAGGGGCATAAGGGTTATTGGCCCAGCTGTACTTACGAGGATCTGTGAGAGAGGTTGTCGACTGCTGATTGGTTAAGATGGACACATAATATATCTGTAGTAAGGAGAGTTCAGCTGTCGGTCTTTAATGGAGTGCTTGGCAGTTAAAGGATGGTGATCCGTGACTAAAGAGTTTAGTCAGTTATTCCACGTACCATTTGGAGATTTCGAGCTACAGGTCCATGAGGTCCCCTTGGTAGCTCAATGGATTCAGTTGAAGATCAGTTCTTGGTGTTGATTTGAAAATGTTTAAATTGACAATAGGATATTTGGATTATAATATGATTCGTATGATGTATGAGATCAGTGTAGAGGAATTGAAGTAAATTAGATTTACATTAAGTACCATGAATAGCTAGGTTATGATGGAGCTTTATTTGTTATCTGTAAGGGGGTGTTAAAACTATAGGTTAATCATATAGTAATGATAAGTTGGTTATCATTTATGTTATATAATAATATTAATTATTAGATAATCTCATTTTTTTTAATAACCATATGAGTGGGTGGTTATTGGATCATGGTAACCGTGAGTTTAAAAGAAAAGTGGTTTCCTATTTTCAAAACAGAAGTTTTTTTTTAACAAAACGCTAAAAGTTTCTGAGTTTTATCTTCTCTCGCCGCAAAAGAAACTCACGAAGTCGTCGAAGTAAATTCGGAGTTACTAGACGGCTGGGTGAGCCTAAACTATCGTGCAGAGTAGAGCTAAACGATTGTGCGAGTATTTACTAACATTGCATAGTTTTGCTAAATGATCACTAGCCAAGATGAATGATCATGTAGTGTCTGTAGCGACAAACCGAGCTAAACAATAGACTAAACGATCGATAATAAGATTGTTCTAGACGATTGCATAGCTTTATCTAACGATTGGGCATCGAGCCTATACGATAGGTCTCCGCCATCTCGTCCACTTGTCCATCGTATACACGATCGGTGTGTTCTTCGTTCGTCACCTCATATAACAAGTCCAAACAGAGCCCACCCTCTGGATTCTCATACCGAGAATACCCAAGGTCGCCATTGTTGGTGGTGTCAGACTCAATTCGACACCGTCGAGGATTTCTGGAGGTCGTTCGTGGTGCTGTGGAGGTCGTTCGTGTTGCGGAAGAGTTCGTGACCGAGGAGATCGTTGAGGACGAGCACGAAGTGTTCGTGCGGTGTTGCAGTCGTGTAGATCAGGCGTTCGAGGCTGCTGTTGTTCGAGCGTTCATGCGCAACGGAGCGTGGAGACGCTTCTGTCATTATGCGTAGAGTTTGATCTCTTTATGCATTTGTATTGTTCATACTGTAATTTCTGCTTTTGAATTGTATAACCTCTTGTTTTGAAGTCGACTGTAAATATATGTTCATTCATGATTGTAATTTTGAATAGTCTTGTTCCGTTGCTCATGGAAATCTCGCTTCCGATTTCCTTCAATTAATGTGATTAATCAAAATTAGGTGTCAAAGACAATTTAAAATGTGATATTAAATTTTTTATTTTATTTAATTAAAATTATTTTAATTAAGTAATTTCTAAAATATGAAAAATGTATTTTAAATTTTGTCAAAAAATGATTTTTTTATAAATTTATTTTAATAAAAAATTAGTTAGTGGGAAAATCCAATTGTTGAATTTTCTCACTAAGTGGGTTATGAAGTGGCTCATGTTAAGTTTGACACCTATATTTTCATGCTAATGGAATTTGAGGTGGAGTCTATGCAAGAAGAGTTTTTGCATGTGTTTTGTTTATAAATAGTTTTGTTTTTCCAAATGAAAAAAACTAATGCTTCCTTGTTTTATTAAGTATAATCTTCCACAAAAAATCTCTTTTACTCTCCAAATTAATTAGTAAAATTCTCCATCTTTCACTAAAAATTTAGTCCTACAACCGTATTCATCAACCGGAGAATAGCAAGAATTTTTCGTTGGCGGTACCGATTGCTCACGGAGAGGAATTGTGGAAACTACAAATGTTGTATTTTTAACCCTTTTGCATACTTAATCCTAGTTCTTTAATGTAATTAGAGCGTTATTGATCAATTGCTTCCACTGTGCACATTGTTTTGTTTCCATCAACTTTATATCGTAGAATTGAGAGAAGGACTAGGAGTAAGACATGTTGTGAGGGTCTCAACCAGTGTTATTGAAAGTTCAAGAGGTAACTCACTCTCTCTAACAAGGTTGTTATTCACTGTGCATCAATTTAAATCGTTAGATATTGATATTTAAGTCTGATCTCCTTTATTTTCTCGGAACACTTATTTATTTTCAATTAAACTTTTATTTTCTTTACTTGTTAACTTTTCTGTAACAATCATTTGTGGGAGATTGTTGGAAATGACTTTTGAGCTTAGGCCCATAGGAAAAGTTAAAAGAGTGGAAAGTTTTGTCCCACATAAATAGATTTAGAATTGCCTAGAAGGTATAAATACCAAGGCATTCGAGATGAGAATCCAAAGTGAGTTGATCGTAGAAGTATAACCCTTTCACCACATGCTTGCCGTCTGTCAGTCCAGGCGGGTAGGCTCGGGTAACAGCGCTTGCACAAAAAAAAGAATATCTGTGAGAGGGGTCACAACTAAATTTTATTTCTTCTTCTCCACTTAACTGAGCAACCTTCTTATCGGTTCTAGTCCTTTTTACGCCGAGTACATGCCTAAATTTGGAGGATGTGTTAACCTTGGGGAGCAACCGGCATGAGTGATTAGCATCGATGTCGTGCCGTATTTGCTTTCAGGACAATGGTTCTTCCACAGTACAATAACTTTCGTGACACATTTGTTTCAATAGTTAGAACTCAACTTTGCACTATAATGCATCATAGAGCTAGCCAATAATTATCTAACATTTGAATTTTAGGATACACCCGATTTTGTTGCTATTACATGCTTCATGTTATCTTATTCATATTACATGTTACTTATTTATGTCATGTGTTTAAAGTTTATTAACTCTAAGTGCACATATTAAACTAATTGTAAATATGTTGTTTGAACTCTATTTTTTTCTCTAGTCCTTAAAATTAAGAAGAAAAAAAACTTAACCATTTACATGTTCTTCATGACCAAAATATATATATATATATATATTCGTTTATTTGTTTATTTATTTATTTGCTTGTTTATTTTCTATATGTATATATCATTCTATACTTTATACAAAATTTCATTTGTTTATCTATAAAAATATTTCATTTCATACCTCAGGCAAAATCACATCTTTTTTTTTCTCTTCATTTTTATGATGTTTATTCACCAATAATTAAATGGTGTCATCATACTCACCTTTTTGTTAATCTTCATATCATTATCTTTCCTGCAAAAATCAAGAATCAAAATTCAAAAAATAAAATACATTTTCTTTTCTATTTATGTTATTTTGAACATTTTGCACATTTTACTTTAGCATTTCATATATCACATGTGATTTCTCAAATTTTATTTTCTAGAATCATTATATTGGTACAAAAAAATCTTCAGAAAAAAAAAAAAGAAAAAAAGAATTACATTCAGGTTCTTACATCAAATTAATTTTCATTATCTTGTACTTCACTAAGTTATTAACTTCTCATTTATATCATTTTAGGATATGTGTTCATATATATATTTTTTTAAAAAGCTACAAAAAAATGAAATCAATGGTTACATTCATGTCATGCAAATAACAAATTCTCATAATTCATACATCATTGTGCTATTAACATCCTTTTGACCTTCACATAGATTAAAATAAAAAGTAAAAAAAAAAAAAAAAAAATCATAAATCAATAGTTGCGTCTATATGCCACACATCAATACATGTTTTTTTAATTAGTAAAAATAATAAATTTGGTCATTGAATCAAGTATTTTGCATCTTTTTATGAAGTAGCTAGAATTTTGACTAATTTTACTTACCTTCACTTGATTGACTAACAATTTTCAATTAAATTGCATGCCCCATAAGAAAAGTTTTCATACATCTTTGTCTCTAATCACTTAAAAAGCAATATTAGTATAGGACTTTTACATTTGTTTGCTTGTTGCATCCACTCCCTTCACTAGTAGTTTTATGCATCATATGATTCATGGAGTCAATTCCATGTAGTTCACCGCGTTTTTAAAGATCCATGTTTTCTTAATATCTTGAACAAGGATTTATAACATACAAAATTTTTGAAAAAATAAAAATTTTCTCCATAATTTGTCAAAATAAGTTATTTTGTTTATTCTCACACTCCTGGTTAATTAAGATGTTATTAAAGTCATAAATAAACAGGGTGAGTCATTGTGTAATGAGTGAAAAAAAAAAGGTCAATAAAAAAGAAAAAGACCAAAGAAAAAAGGTCCAACAAAATTGAAAAAAGTCGTATGAATGCCTTCATTTATGTGCGAACAATGATAGATATTCAAAGTCTCAACCATTTTCAAATATCTTGGTGCATATCATACTATGCCAGCTTTCAAGCTATCTTAGCTTAGTTGGTTCACTATACATTTACCAAGTTATCATAGTACCAGCCAATGAACAAGTCTATACATTGGGGAAAACTGTATATTTATCCCTATTTTGTAACATTGAGGCCAAATTCTTTTAATTTCTCACCTTATGTATTACTCGGAAAACTTGAAAAGTAATGAAATGATGTTGAACGTTATAAGATTGATTACTCCATAGCTCAATACTTGTAATTTTGTTACATGGTTTAATGTCTTGGCTCTAAATCATTGAATCATTTTCCAATTTGTTTCCTTCACATCCTTGTTTCATATCTTAATATATCATTTCTCTTTCCTCTTTTCGGTAAATTTTGGATAACGATTTTAAGAACTGGATAAGTAGAAACTCAAGAGGTAATATAAAATTTCCTTGTCATTTTCATTGAGTTTGCTCAAGATACAACTTTATCAAGATTCAATGGAGCACTAAGCATGGATGGATATTTTCAAGAAGGTGCCACAAAATGGATCTTAGAGCTACTCGAGATGGCATGTATGTGTTAAATTCTTTGCATGATTGCAACTTCTTTGTTACAATGTTTGTGTTGGAGAAAAAAAGTGGCAGAAAAGAAAAAAAAAAACAAAAGAGAAAAAGAGAAAAAGGCAAAAGAGTCGAAAATAAAAAGGCCATGACAACATTCATATTGCAATTGGAGCAATCGGTGTAAATAAATTGATCAACATTTTGATTCGAATCAAAGTTTTGAAGGCAAAGACTAATAAATTGACAGAGTAGCAAAGAGAGATGCATCAAGTTAGAAAAATCATCAAATTGACAGAGTTATCAAGCTCAAGGGTAAAATTGCCATCATTTTTTTTTTTGTACAAAAGATCTCACAAATTGGAGCAAACACCGGAGGAAGCAAGAATCCATCTTTTTGTCAACAAATGAAGGCAAAGACTCGAAATAATAAAAGAAGCCTTTCACATTTAGGACAACAAAAGCTGAATAAATCGCAATACTGAAGGTTGAACCAGAATCTTTGCACCAAATGTATTGAACCAACTGAAAGAAATAATGAGATATAGAGATAAGATCTTGAGAAACAACTGTATGCTTTTGAAACTATTATCCAAAAAGAGAATTAGCATACTTCTTCTCCTTTAATTTCATCTTCTTATCTTTTTTTTTTTTTTTTTTTTTAAAAAAAAAAAAATCTTACTGTTCAGGAGGTTTGTTCTTAAGCTCATTTTCACCAAATAAAGGCTTATGTACTTATTTGCTAACTGCATTCTTAAACATAAGCTTAAAGTCAAATTTGTTTTACCTAACATTCTTTGCAATGATTGAGTTTATGAGGCGATTTAACTTAATAAAGCAATACTTTGATTTACTTTTTCAGTTATCTAAAGTAATACATAGAAAACTTCTCCAACATAGCCCGCCAGATTAAATATGATTGAGGTCTTTGTATAAAATTCTATCCAAATGAACCCTACTTGATTATCCTTATAGTGCTCCGAGAGTCCTTTTCAAATGAGCTCATCTATTTGATACAATTGAGATTATCCTTATATAGATATCAAAACATTTTTCAAATGAGCTCACAAAGTTTAATGTGGTTTAAATTATCCTTATATCTATCCCAAAATCATTTTCAATTGAGCTCATTTATCTGATATCATTGACATGATATAATCCTTGTAGACTCCAATACACCTTTTACATGAGCCCACTAAGCCTAATGCAGTTAAAATCATCATTGGAATCACCCAAGACCATAAATAATTTTTTACTAAATGAAGGCATTCAAAAAAAAAAAAAAAGAGAGAGAGAGAAGAAGAAGAAGAAAAGAAAAGAAAAAGGGATCAACTGCTCACTTCTTATTACAAAGACAAGTTAATGACTTCTATGTTAGATATTGATTAACAAGAAATGTGAAAATAAACAAGATGACCATTATGTTGTCAAAAATAATTTCTCAAAGTCTTCTTTTAGAAAATTGAAGAATATTTTGTTCTTCATGCGAATATTGTTCATTTATTTTAGGTCAACATCTAGTTATGGTTAAAAGGATTCTTGCATTTGATTAGTCATATCGAAGTCTTGCATCATTTATACAAACACATGTACTAAGTACTACTTAGATTTTTAAAATCTTGGTCAAGATGATTTGAAATTTCTAGCCTTCAACATACATCATGAATCTCAAACATAAATTTCACTTGCCATATGTATTTCATATGCTAGCATAGTCTTCACATGCATACACATTATCCTTTCATTACTAGAAACCATCCTTTCATTACTAGAAACCATGAGTTTTGAATAAAGAGGTATTTTACATCAATGTATACTGGGGCAAATGCAAGTGAAGATTGTTCTTTCAATTCAAGCTAACATGAAGTTATGGTTTAAAAAGATGCTTGCATTTGGTAAGTCATACCATAATCATCACTTATGCAAACACAATCACTAAATTCTATTTAGGTTTTAGAAATCTTAGTCAAAATCATTTGAAAGTTTTAAGCATCCAACTTGCATCATGGATTTCTAACATACATTTGACTTTCCATATGCATTTCATTATAGTCTTTACATACATGTGCATTATCATCGCACTATTAGGAATCATGGGTGTTGTAAAGAAAAACATGTTATATCATTGCATACTAGGGCAAACACAAATACAAAGTGAGTAATTCGTTTTACATGCGTCAATGAATCATTAATTTTTACAAGTGCCATGCTCATAAGTAATCCTTAAATTTATCATTAATAAAATTCAAAAGAAAAATTGAATGTGTTATCTTTGCATCAAGTCATACTGTACAATAGTAGTGTTTCAAGCTTTTAAAAAATCATTTCATCATTTTTTATGAAATTCTTGAATCTTGTGTTATTGTGTGCCTCTTGGAAAGAAAAAAAAATCATTGTTTATGGATCATGAATCATGTCATTATCACAAATGTTATGTTCATGAGAACTTAATCCTTTAATTGGCATAGATGTGAATTAAATAATATATATCGTCAAAATAGAAGTTGCACTTTTTTTTTATCATTGCATCAAGTCATAACTTGAACATCTCTCATGCTTTTCACACTCAAATAATATTTTCCTAAGTTTTTCAAAGATCATTTCATCATATTCTTTGTAAATTTTTCAATAACATGTTATTGTATACGCTTTAAAAAGAAACAAACTCGACTCAAAATCGAGATGAAACTTGTTGCGGTTGGTGACCTAAATCTCGTGGGTTTACTAATTTGTAAATTATTTGTACATAGACTATTTATTTAATAAAATAAAGTGTTATTTTATTTAACATTTAGTTTGCATTAACCCAAATTCAATAAACTAAGATCCTAGGTTATTTAATGTAGCTTAAACTGTTGGGGTTTATGTCCTAAATCTCGTAGGGTTCTGTAGTTTGTAAACACTTGTATGAACAAACGCTTGTGATGTAATAATATGAGATATTTTCTTCACTGTTGTCTATGAAATATGAGATATTTTAATTGCATTAACCACAAACCAATAAACAAAGATCCCCAGTTATCATTGTAACCTAAGCATATATGTGGAGATATACAAGTGGATCATGCCCTAAGTGATAACTTAAATGGTTTGTAGTATATGGATAAAGGAAGGAAACCTTATCCTGGTGACACTACGGAATACGGCCCGCTTTGTAGATGTTACAAGTGTTGTAAAGTGCTATAGATGGTCTGATCCTGAACATTTATGTGGGGACATGCGAGTGGGAGTGTCCTATACAAAGGAGTTTGTATAAGGACCACAAAGTGTTTAGTCTCGTTATATAACGTTGTTCATGAAAAAGACTTTCATTTCATTAGGATGACCATAGGTAACATGACCTTAATCCCGAGTGAGTTGAGAATTCCTGCCTATGAGGGCGGTCCTTTGATTTGCATGGGTGTGAGTGGCCAAATTGCCAACTCAAACCTACCACTTTGGGGATTCGTCTGATTGAGAAGCTAAGAACTCAGCTACACATGATGGAATTCACTCCTTCCCTGAAGTAGGGGTAAGTAGATAAATTGCTCCCTTAAGGACTGATTCCGGGGCTTGAACGATGTGGCACCACACATCTTCTCATGGCCCGAGAAGGTGTTCACTCTTAGTAGGACTATGATGTATTGTTCATTAAAGGAATCAGTGGTACTTAAGGAGTTAGATGTAACTATAGGGGAAAAATGGTAAATTGGCCCAACTATACTTACGAGTGATCTATGAAGGGTTATCATACTGTTGACTGATTATATCCAATGGACACGGAAATATATCTGTAATGAGAAAAGTGCAGGTGACGGTCTTTAGTGGAGTGCCTGGCAGTTAACGGATGGTGGATCTCGTGATTAAAGAGTTTAGTCAGCTATTCACATATCGTTGGAGCTTCAAGCTACAGGTCCATAAGGTTCCCTCGGTAGCTTAATGGATTCAAGTTGAGAATCATTTTTTGGGTTAGTTTGAAGTGTTCAAATTAACAAGAGAGAGTTTGATTATATATGATATAATTAAACTGGTTCAATTATATGTCATATAATTGATATGATGTATAAAATACATTAAGTGGCAGATTTTGATATAAATATGATTTATATTAAAGGAGAAAGGAACTATGGTTTAAATATTATATATGATGTGATTTTAAAACTATAGGGTTATAGATATAATATGATAAGTTAGTTATTATATTTATTTATAATTAAAACAATTATATGATAATTGTGGGTGGTTTCTCCTTTAACCGTACGTGAAAGTGGGAGGTTATGTTTAGTTTTCATAACTGAAGGATAAAATGAAAAATATTTTCATTTTGAAAAAGATCGCTTCATAAGTCGCATAACTAATCATTTAACTGACGAGAGACTACACGATAGCCTTCTAAGCAACAGCCTAAACAATTGTGTAAAGCGTCTTTTACTAAACGGTCGTGTAAAGCGATTTACTAAATGATCGCGTGCCAGGTGAGATTTACTAAACAATCGTGTAAACAATAAAGTGTGTTTTTCTAAACGATCGTGTACTTAGCAAGATTTACTAAATGATCAAGCATACACAGTCTACGCGATAGACAGTACATTCTCCCACTTGCTTGATCGTATAGTTCGATCGTTGCCTTCCTCCTTCCCTTTACCAAATCTAACAGAGCCCACACCTCCTGGATTCTCACTCCGAGAATACCAAGGTTGTCGAGTGGTGGTGTCAAAAGGGTTGCTTGTTCGTGGAGAAGATTGTTCGTGATCTAAGCGACAGCGAGAGATTGGGTAGGCGTTCTAAGCGATGGCGAGAGGTTGTTGTTCCAGTGATCACAAGAGCGAGAGATCTTCGGAAGAAACGTTCTTCAAAGGTATGTCTCTCATTCCCTTTTGTATTTAATTACTAAAGCATGTTGTAATATGTTAGAAGATGCATAACTGTTCTGTATGTTTGTGAATGCTTTTAATTCTGTCACAATGGGCTTAGAAAGATCTTGCTTCTGCTCATGGGTTCTCTTGAATAAGTTTTCCTTCATAAACATGTATGTGGTGACATACAAGTGGATCATGTTAAAGTAATAACCTGAATAGTCTATGATATATGGATAACGCTGGATACCTTATCTTGATGACACTACGGATATAACTCACTTTGTAATTATTATAATTGTTATAAAATGTTACAAATGATTTGATCTTGATCGTTCATGTGGAGATATGTGAGTGGGGGTATCCTATACAAAGAGTTTGTATAAGATTGAACCACAAAATGATCGGTCTCTCTTTATAACACCGTTACTTGAAGAGACTTACATTTCATTAGGATGACCATAGGTAACTTAACCTTAATCCTGAGTGAGTTGTGAACTCTTGCTTAAGAGTACGGTCCTTTGATCTGCATGGGTGAGAGTGACCAAATTCATCGACTCAATATGCCTATCATTTTAGGGATTCGTTTGAGTGTGGAGTTAGGAACATAGATATACAAGATGAATTGACTCTTTCCCGGTCATAGGGTATGTAGATGAATTGCTCCCTTAAAGGCCAATTCCGAGTCTTGAAAAATGGGCACCTCACCCTCTCACTGGCTAAAAAGGGTTTTAGTTTATAATTGGACTATAACTAATTGTTCATTAGAGGGATAAGTAATACTTAAGGAATTAGATGTAACTACATGGGTAAAACAGAAATTTGACCCAGTTGTAGTTATGAGTAATTCGTGAAGGGTCAACTTACTGTTGATTGGTTATATTTATATGTTGGGAATGTCCTAGAACTCGCAGTTTGTGTTAAACATTCTATTTTATCAATAATAATGACTTGTTGATTTTGCATCTTATTATGAAAATCCAATAAACACATCCTTAGCTATAGTTTGAATGCTGTAACTTTACATAGTGACATAAATATGATCAAGTTGACAATATATAGCCTAAATAGTCTATAAGTATATGGATGAAATTGGGTTTCTCATCCTGGTAACACTATTGGATGTGACCCACTCTGTAGTTGTTACAAGAAGTTGTAAGGTGCTACAAACGATGTGATCCACAAATCATTCATGTTGAGACATGAGAGTAGGGGCATCCTATGCAATGAGTTTGCATATAGATTGGACCACGAAAATAGTTACTTTTCTTTATAACAACTGTTTATTGTTAAAACTGACTATTTCATTTATTATATAACCTAGGTTAACTCGATCTTAATCCTGAGCTAGCTATGAACTCCTGTTTGTTCGGAATTATCCTTTGATCTGTAAACAATGAGAGTAGTCCAATAACACTGCTCAATAAGCTTACCATTTTTGGGATAAGACCGGATAAATAGCTGGGGACATAGCCTTGCAAGATAGAATTCACTCCTACCCTATTTAGGGTTAGTAGATAGATTGTTCTCTTAAGTACTGACTCCAGGTCTTGAATAAACGGGGCCCCGCCTTCTCATGATAGAGAAAAGATTTGATTCAAGGAGATTATGAATTAGAATTATTCATTAGAGGATCAGAAGGAATTTAAGGAACAAGATGTAGTCATAGGGGTAAAACGGTATTTTTGACCTAGCTTTGATTACGAACAACCTGTGAAGGATCGACTTACTGATTATGGTTATCAAGTGGACATAATATATCTACAGCGAGTGGAGTTCAATTATGGGCTATAGTGGAGTGTCCCATTAGTTAACGAATGGAGGTTAAATCAGACTAATGAGTTTAGCCGATTAATCTCGAATCGTTGGAGCCCATGATCTGTAGGTCTGCAAGCTCCCCCTACTAGCTCGTAAATGGATAAGTTTTAGGGTACTTGAGAAATTAATTTGAAACGTTCAAATTAAATGGAATAAGAGAATATATATTTAAATATGATTTAAATATATGAAAATGATTATTGTGCAAAAATTAATTTAATATTTATAATATTTTAAATTAATTTATGAAATTAATTTAAGAAAATCAATTTTGAAGTAAAATGGTTTTAAAATCATTTTATATTTTAAAAGAAAAATGGAAAATCGTTTTGCATGGTTGCACAAAATGGAGATTGAATTTTCTCCATTACATTTATCTTCATGTTCACACAAAGGCCATTATCCTCTCTACATTGATTCTCCAAGCATGAATTGCAAGCCACGCACTCCATTTCTTTGCATGTTCATCTACTCTATATAAAGAAGATTGGAGTCATTTGAGAAGGATTAATACAAAATTTTTTAGAGAAATTTCTGTGAGAAAAGACTGTCTTCTTTGATCGGTTGTTGTGAGTTCTTCTTGGTTCTTCACTTCTTCAAGTTGTTCTTGAGTCTCACAAATCTGCCCAAAGCTCCAAGAGCATAGTAGGGAAGGCTTTGAGGTGGTTCACGATGATATCAAGAGAAGACTGTTGTTGTACACTCGTTTTCTTAGAGAGTTCTTCAAAGGTATGATCTTAAAACTCATTTTTTAGAAAAACATGCTTTAGTTTCTACCAAAATTAGTGAATTTGAATGCTTATGAATCCTTGATACTTCCGCTGCATGTTATTTAACTCTTCATTATAGACACAGAAATATATCTATAGTGCGAATAGTGCAACTGTCGGTCTTTAGTAGAGTGACCGACAGTTAATGAATGTTGATTAATTTAAATAAAAATTTGAATTAATTAATTAATCTTATATCATTGGTGTTAGGGTTGATGTCCTAAATCTTGTAGGGTCTTGTAGTTTGTAATTGTATTGTAAAATATTTTATTTATTTGATAAAATATGAGATGTTTTATTTGACATTTAGTAGCATTAAACCCACAAACCAATAAACTAACATCCAAGGGCTCTTATATCATTAGTATTTGGGCCTCGTTTTCTCTAGAAAATCATCAGAGTCAGCATAAACGACTAAAAAGTTTAATAATACATACTCAGTTGCAATTAATGCCCAAAAACAAAGGGTCCTTACAAACCAAATATGTAAAATTAAAGTAGTAATTCTACATACTAATCTCGAATTTATCCACAATTGCAAACCAATCATTCCATACTTTCATCAACATGAATAAATACAGAACGCAAAACCCACCATTAACTGTAAAATCAATTCTGGAAAATTTAAAAAATTGGGACTAAGAACCTCTGCTCTAATACTAATTGATGGAACTGTGAGGTCTACTGCAAAAGCGGGGATTGTTCCCAATTCTCAATTTTACACAGAATTGAAATTTACAGAACAAAATTATGCAAATAACCTTATTTTACAGCATGCTTTGAAGAATTAGAGGAGGAAGAAGGGCTAGAGAAGACTTACCCTTGAAGAATCGATGCCTTCACGAATTTTCTCCTCTTCGGTCACGAACAACCACAAACAACCAATCTTCCAAAAACTTACAGTAATCCAAGAAAGGTACCACCACAAGTGAGACCTCTATATTCTCTGTAGGGACTAAGAATCATAGGAGGTGTGAGCTTTGTGATCTTTTGGGAAGAGAGAGAGATTTTAAAGAGGAGATTTTCTTTGGTAGGGAGATTTTTCAGAACATACACACAGAACTTCTTTGTGAAGAAGAAGATCTCATCTCCCATGACCTCCGACCACACGTCTGAAAAATAGAGAGAAAAAGGGGAGGGAAGTCATCTTTAATAACTCATTCCCTTTATTTTGAATTTAACTTAAAATAAAAATAAAAATTTAATTGAAATAAAAATTTGATAACTAGCTTATTATATAACTATATGTTAAATCAAAATATAACACAAAAGTAAGTTTTTATATTGTATCAAACACAATATAACCTATAGTTTTAATTTCTCTCAATAATGTATGGTCTTTAATATAAATCACATACTAAATTTAATTATAAGAATCTCAGCAATATAATTAATATTTAAATCATATTCAAATATTTAATTCCTCTCAAAATAAACTTTATATTATAATGTATCAAATACATTATATTAATTATATCACATATAATTAATTCCCTCAATCAATTTGAACAATTCAAATTAATCCAAAATTGATTCTTAATGATCCATGCTAAGCTTCAAAGGTGACCTTATGGACTTGTAAATTGAAGCTCCAATGGTACTTGAATAATTAATTAAACTCATTTAATTAAATTATTCAACATCCATTAACTGTCAGTCACTCCACAAAGACCAATAGATGCACTCTTCGCACTACAAATATATTTTTGTGTCCATTAAATATAACCAGACACCAGTGCAATGACCCTTCACAAATTGTTCATAAGTACAGCTGGGGCAAAATTGTCGTTTTGCCCCTATAGTTATACCTAACTCCTTAAGTACCACTGATCCCTCTAATGAACAATAAGTCATAGTCCAACTATGATCAAACCCCTCTTAGGCCAAGAGAAAGTGTGGCGCCATATTGTTCAAGCCCCAGAATCAGTCCTTAAGGGAGCAATTTATTTACTTACCTTGACATTAGGGAAAGAGTGAATTCCATCTTATATAGCTGTATTCCTAGCTTCCCAATCAGACGAATCCCCGAAATGGGGGTTTATTGAGTCGGCGATTTGGTCACTCTCACCCATATAAATCAAAAGACCGTCTTCATATGTAGAAATTCACAACTCATTCAAGATTCAAGTCATGTCATCTATGGTCATCTTGATGAAATGTAAATCTCAATTATTAACGGCGTTATATAATGAGACTATCCATTTGTTGATCCAGTCTTATATAAACCCTTATGTATAGAACATCCCCCCTCCCTCCCTCTCCCGAGTCTCTACCTGAATGATTAGGATCAGATCATTTGTAGTACTTTACAACAATTATAACATATACAAAGTGAATCGTATTTGTAGTGTCACATGGATAAGGTATTCAGCCTTATCCATCTACTACAGACCATTTAGGTTATCACTTAAACATGATCTATTTGTATGTCTCTACATACATGTTTAAGCTACAGATGATAACCTTGGATATTAGGTTGTTGGTTTTGTGGGTTAATGCTACTAAATGATTAATAAAATATCTTATATTTTATTAAATAAATAAAATTATTTTATTTATTTGTACATTAGAATTACAAACTACAGAACTCCCGAGATTTAGGGCATTAACCCCAACAATTATCTTGTTGTAAGCTACTCCTATCTTTTTTCGTTACAAGATATTCAACAAATTTCACACAAAAAAATACTACAATCAAGAGATTTCCCCGTTTGGAGGATGGCCTTTAATTATCTCATTTCCCACAACCCATACTTAAAGTTGTGATGACCTTTATCATGACCAACGACTATCAACATGGACGATATCGATCTAGCCACCTGTTACAGAATATCATTCACGATGTCATCACTGATGTAGTTCAACATGGAGTCAAAAACATAAATCATGAAATTATAGATGTCGATGAAAGCCATTAGCCAATGTTGTCTGATGTTGATCGGCCCAAAGACAAATTACGCTTTTGTCCATGCAGGTCTGTAATCCTCAATTTTTCCAAGCACATAGTCGAGAAAGAACTAATTGTCCCTCCAGAACTTCATATATGCTCCTTGATTTGTCCAGACTGCCACATTTTCTTCTTCCATTACCAAACCATCCAGACAAATCTTTAATGAAATACCTTCTGTTTCCATGATGGCATCCTAAAAAAAATACACATTAAATAAATTGTGGTACTTATAACCATATTTTAAACTGTAATTAAAATTTATAATCCGTACCATGAAGCTTGAATCCACCACTGTGAATAGATATTGACTGACGTCTCGAATGCAGCTTATAGTGTACGTGCATCAGTAAAATGTCCATATCCTAATACAAATAATTAACGTTTAGACAATCGTGTAGTTAATTTTACACGATCATGTAGTTCATTCTAAATGATCGTGTAGATAATTCTAAAAGATCGCGTATTTCATTCTAAAAGATTGTGAGGATGACCCTAAACGATCGTTTAGATAATTGTGTAGGATCATGTAGTTAATCGTGTATGATCGTTTAACATTACGTACATGATTGGTTTAAGATTACTGCATGATCATTTATGATTATCTAAGCGATGAAGTATTAAATACAATTGGAATTAGAAATACTCACATCTCCAAGCACCCATGTGTCCTTCTCGAGTGTTTTAAAGAACTCCTTGGTCTGGAAGGTATGCACCACCGTTCACTCCTTATTTTTTGTTTTTGGATTGGCTCTCCATGTCTTGTATGCCGACCATAGAACATATGGGATCGGGAAAAATAGGTCATATGATCTAACCATCCTAGTGGAAAAGTTAGAGACAGGGACCAGCAGGTTCAGATTTATAACACCTGTGGCTAGTTTCAAATTCCTTGCAGGTGGATGAGGCTCTTTTGGAGGTGGTTGGGGTTGTCTAGGCACATCCTGAGTTGGTTGAGCTTCTTGGAGCTCACCCTTTTTTTTTTTTTGGCTCTTTTCACCTCTTCAGGTGTAAACATTTTCGCCTTTTTTCTTTTCCGACGCTCAGGGCGTTCATCTTTCTCCTGCAATTAAATTCTAAATTAGTGACTATAGTGTTAACTTTAGTAGTTCATATTACGACCTTACCTTGTTTTGAGTGACCTCTTTTTTATTGCACTCCCTTCAACATCAGCTTGTAACTCAATTGTCGAAGTCAGGTCGAAGTGGGTCCACACATTGAACGGTTGCACAGGAAGTTGACCTTCATCAACTATCGATCCAATTGATGGTTCATTAATGGTTCGTTCTTCAATCGTTATATTTTCAACAACTACAGATGGTTCATTCTCCATTTCAATACCTTCATCAACAGTTTGACCCTCAACAACTATGTCGAGTACTGGAATCCTATGTTCATCAACTACGGACGGTCGCATTGGCATTATACATAGTTGTTTATGTTCATCGATTGTTGTGTCCATCAAATGCTGCAGCTGTGATGCTTCGTCAACTGATTCGTCATTAATAGGTATGGGTTGCTCGTGGAGGAGGGTTCGTCCAACATTTCCCCCTTGATCATCCACTTTATAGTCTTCTTAATTAGCAGCTTGATGTTCCCCACATTCTTTCTGATAAGCACCATCAACTGTTTGGTCACCCACTTCACGATTCTGACCATGATCATGATAGGTCCCTCAATTATTATCCATAATGTCATCATCATGGTCATCATTGGGGTTGTCTTATAAAAACAAATGAATCAACATAAATGTTAGCTTAGCGATCGAGTACTTAAATCCTATATGATCGTGTATTAATCATTAAACGATCATTTAAACAAACTAAATGATCGTCTAGATAAAACTAAACGATCGTTTAGAAAGGGGAGAAGTTGAAAGAACACTAAGAGAAATAATCTAGAAATGAGAGAAGAGTTAGAATGCAAACCGTCACCAAGTAAAAGGATGGAATAGACACCAACTTGTTTGGTTTTAAAAAGTGGGGGTATAACCAGTATTTTACATAGCAAAAAGGTCCAACATATAAAAAGTTTTTGGTTTCTAAGTTATTTTGTGAAATTTTCGAATAGTATTAAAGTTTTTAGAATGAAGTTTGAAAAAGTTTTTAATTCTTAGGTCATTTTATGAAAATTTCCAAAATTCTCGTTGGAACAGACCTTGGCGTGGGTTTCGAATCGAAGGATCCAGGCCCATGCTTCCTTTATACCTGCTAAAGGTCTTTTGACCTTCAGGTCGAACAAGACAACCAGGGATGGATGCTCAATTCACTTGAGCTGCATTTATTTCCATCACTTCAAGTAAAAAAGGGGTACTACTTCGATTTCGTCTTGCTTTAGTTTTCTTAATTTATCTCATATGACTTTAGATTGCGTTTCTTGAAGTTCAGTTCCTGCTGTGGTTGATTTTTTTGTTATGGCACATGAGGTGTTCGACGAAAGTCCACACTGGCAACCACTGGTTTTTCTTCTAACAAAACTTTGTGTTGCGATTCAGAAATGGATGTTGCTCACTGCACTCTTGACGGCAATGCCGACGCAGTGGAATTTTGCCCGCACCGTTCATTTAGTAATGTACTTGCTGCTTCCACTTATACACTACAAGAGGGCGATCAGCCCACTCGTTCTGGAAGCCTATCAATCTTCAATGTCAATGCCGATATTGGCTCTTTGGAGCTGCTTCATCGCGTGGAAACGGCGGGGATCTTTGATATAAAGTGGAGTCCTGTTGGTCAGACCGCAAGTCCTCTGCTTGCTCAAGCGGATGCTGATGGTTGTCTCAGAATTCATGCTCTTGAGTGCTCTTCAAATGGTGTAGAAGGTATTGAAATGGGAAGCTTTTTTGCATACTTTTTGGAAATATAGGTGGGAAATGGAGATGTTAAATGTACTAGATTATATATGATATTTGAGATTGAATTAAGCACAATACACTGATGACCGGAGAATTAGTATGCCTCTCTCCAACAGCTACAGACTTCAAGCTTAGCCATCCATTCTAAATCTCCTCCTTTCTCATGAAAATAATGCTAGAATATATGTAATCAAGTGGGTGGTTGTGTGTTATTCGTAATGTAAAGATATTATTGGGATGCTCGTTTAGTTCATTAAAGTGATTCACAATTGAGTATGAAGTATGAAGTCTGAACTATAAGGAAAGTGTTAGGTGCAAACAAAGTCCCACATTAATTAGAAAAGGAAGTGATTATGGGTATACAAGTGAGGATATCTCAATTGATATGAGATATTTTGGATATTTACAAAAGCAAAGTTACAATAGTTTATGTCCAAAGTGGATAATATCATACAATTGTACATGATGATGGAGATTACATTGTCCTTATCAGAAAGAGTCAATTTAAATAAGGTGGGTCGTGGATTCTACACTAATTAAATCTATTTCGGTTTCCTTTGTTCCCAATTTCACAAAGAGAGTTGGAAGTTATGGGCACGTTTAGTTGAAGAAAATCATTCCCAAGTTGATGATCGTGTCACCACAATTTAACGATTATTGGATTTATATTTGATTCTTTCTCGTTCCTGTTTTATTCCGATCTTTCAATTTGCATGATTACGAGACTTTCAACTTTAGATAAAAGCATATAGCTTCCAAGTTTCTGCCTCTTTTCCCACAACTCAAGTTTTTAACTTTTGTTTTTCCAACAGATTTATCTTTTCTTCTTGGTGCAGGAGAATATTTAAAAGAGAAATGTAACAGCAAAATTTCGTCCTCTATGTGTCTTTGCCTGGATTGGAACCCTTCAGCCACGTCCATTTCCGTGGGTCATTCAGATGGTTCCATCTCAATACTCTCTGCAAGAGAATCCCATTTAGAAGTCCAAAACCAATGGAAAGCTCACGAATTTGAGCTCTGGGCAACGTCTTTTGACACTCACCAACCTCATTTAGTATACACTGGCTCAGACGACTGCAAATTTAGCTGTTGGGATTTGCGAGACACTCCTTCCAAAGCATTTCATAACACCAAAGCCCACAAAATGGGTGTTTGTTGCATAGCCAAAAGCCCCAGTGACCCTTACAAGTTACTCACTGGCAGCTACGATGAAAACCTGAGAGTGTGGGACATAAGAGCAATCTCAAAGCCTACAAATGAAAACTCAGTTTGCTTGGGCGGTGGCGTTTGGAAAATCAAGCCTCACCCTTCAGTTTTTGACGTTCTTCTGGCGGCTTGTATGCACAATGGATTTGCAATTGTTAGAGTAAAAGATGATGTTGCAGAAATAGTTGAAACTTATGGCAAGCACAACTCTCTTGCCTATGGAGCAGATTGGCAAAGAGGAGATTCGTCTCAAGAAGATAAAAGGAAAAGGTATGCTGTTGCAACTTGTTCGTTTTATGATCGGCTTCTTAGGATATGGATACCAGAAACTGATATTGTGACTTGATGCTTCACAGCAAATGTTCAATTGGATGTTTCGGGCATGCTGATTTTCTTGATAGTTTGTTCTTACCTTGTTCAGCATTGGACTTTGTTTACGAGTTTTTATATTTATCTAGTCTCCAAATTTTAAAGAGTTTCTTGAACTTTTAACTTTGTATCCAATAAATCACTGAACTTTAAAGTATTTGTTAGGTTAATTTTTAATTTAGTGTTTAATATATTTGATATTTCAAGTATGTGTCTAATAGATTTGTAATCCATTCAACATTTTTTAAAAGGTACTGATTTAATAAATACAAGATTGAAAGTTTAAGGTAATATGATACAAAATTCAATTTAAAATTAATAGGCCAATTAATATTTAGAAGTTTTATAAGATGTATTACACATTAAATTAAAAGTTCATGGATTGATTCAACATTTTAAAAATTAGGGTTCTATCAACTCAAGCAAACTTTGAGACTTAGTCAGGTGCTTTTTAGAGTATGACAATCTTAGACACTAATTTGAAAGTTTGAAATTTACTTTTTTTTCTTGCCATGAAGATTTTAGTAGCGATGGAAAATGAGTTTGAGCACGATAATGAAATGGAATCATCTTCGCCTCTTTTTTACTATTTATGTCTTTTTACTCAAATACAATAATCACATGTAAAGTTTGTTCTCATTCAGAAATTAGAAAATCTTGTTTATTGTTGAATTAAATATTGATGAACCTAAGATGATAGCATATTCTAGGGATGTTCATGGTTCAATTTGCTTCGATTTGGAGCTCAAATCGAATCGAACTGTAAATTTTAAAAAGTGGTTCGATTCGATTCGGTTTCACGATTTTTTTTTTAAATTATGCTTTTTCATATTTTTTAAATTATAATAAGTAGTTATGCAGTTCGGTTTCTTTTTTTTAAAAAAAAAAATTATGTTTTTTTATATTTTCTAAATTATATATATATATATCTATATATATAGTTTTTAATATATTTATTAAAAAAATGGTTCGCTTTGGTTCAGTTTCAATTCGGTTTTTCAGATTTGAAACTGAATCGAACCACAATAATTTGGTTTGAAAATATATCAAATCGAACCGAACCACATTAATTCGGTTCGATTCGATTTAGCATTTGATTTGATTTTTGCAGTTTCAATGATCATCCTTAGTATATTCATTGTAGTAGTGTTTTTAAATAAAACATCATTTTTGTCAATTCAAGATAGTTCGAAAGATAAATGAACCAATTATCATTTAAACACTTGATGTTTTTAGTGCAATGGTTGAACTAGAAAAACATTTTTTTAGACCTTTAAAATAATGAGTTTTTTCTTTCTCCTTTTTTTTTTTTTTTTAATTGTTTACACGATTATTGAACGAGAACAACAACCAAGGAGAAAAAAGGGAAATGTTGACGTATATATTTTCAAAAAAAAAAAAACAAAAAAAAGTGAAAAAAGAATTATATATGAGATGAAATTTAAAACTATATTTCATCCCCATTGCCAGCGTCATCCACTAAAAGGTTAAAATACAAAATTGTATTCCATTTTAATTTGACCCCTTTGAATCAAAATCGAAAAAACAAGCTTATATAAAAGAGAGAAAATAAATAAAGGAAACTACTCATTTGATATAAACAGATTTGTTCAAAGCCAAGATGAGCATATGAAGGTAGTGGTTTCATTCTCCCACCCCACTATCATCACACAAAAGAAAAACCTAATTGAATGGGACTAAATTTTAAAGATCAAAATACCAATTTTGTCTTCCTTATTATTATTATTATTTTTTAAATACAATATATGAATTAGGATCAAATTTCTAACGGAAGGTTATCATACATATTGATGTTAGTTGAGCTATGTCCATTTTTTCTTTATATGAGTAATTAGTTTAGTTGGTCTAAATTTAGTCCATGAATATTTCATAAATCTTAAACTAATATTTATACTTTTAATAAATCTTGAAATTTAGTCCTTGAAAATTAACTTTAGTCAAAATTGGTTAAATAATAATAATTATTATCATGCAAGAAAAGATCCTACGTGAATATATCTTACCGATTTCTAAATAAAGTATTAATATTTTTTTAATGAAAAAACAGCTAGAATTAATGACGTAGACTAATTTGAACATTCATTAAACTATATGATGTAAAATTGGACACTTTAAAAGTACGGGGATCAAAATAAAACAAAATCTTAAGGGTATTTATTTTAAATGGTAAAACTGTTAAAAATGTTTTCAAGTATAGTTAAATGTCACTATCTAGTAATAGGTTGCGATAAACTTATATCATTAAGCGAATAGACTTATAAGAAGTCTATCGTTGCCTTCGCTGATAGAAAGTGAAATTTTACTATATTTGTAAATAAGTTGACTCATTTTCTTTTAATTAAAAATAACCCAAACCTTAAAATCTGGAGATTAAAGAGTAATTATTTTAAATGATAAAACTGCTGGAAATATTTTCAAGTATAGCGAAATGTCACTATCCAATGATAGATCGTGATATCGCAGTCTATCATTAATAGATAGTGATATTTTGTTATATTAGTAAATAAATGGTTTCATTTTTTCCTTTATTTGAAAAGAAATCTAGATTTTAAATGAGTTCAAAAAAGAAAAAGAAAAAGAAACAAATCAAGCAAATGGCAACAAATGCTATCCTTCAGCTTTAAGGCGGGAAAGACACCTCCATAATATCGAAGAAGAAGCCCAAATTGTTAACCTCGACTATTATGCCGCAAAACCGCAGGGACAGACAGCGGTTTCAAAGCAGAGGAATTTTATGTGTTGGTAAAGATAAACGATAGGCTCGTTTTGTATTTGATGTTCGGGTTTTACTTTTTATCGGAGTTTGATGACGTGGCCATACTATTTTTTTCTAAATTAAATAAAGAAAATTGACAGAAAAACTGCATTTCGTGAACAACGTATCCGACCCTGAAAGAAATTCTTCTCCTATAGTTCCCGTTATCGTATCTCTTTTTGCCAGCACCGTAGCCTCACTCGTTCTGAATCCTGTGGATGACCTTTGATCTTTCTAGTTCTTTTCTGGTTTTCTCGATGTTGAATCGAACTTTTTTGTGATCGCTTGATTCCAAGATGTGATGTTATTCTCCAAATCTTAGGTTCGGCTTCAAGTTGTGTTGGCAATCTGGTTTGTAATGAGCGATTCACTTGATCGGATGTTTTCTTGATTAATTTCGAAGGAATTTTTGTTTTTCGATTTTGTTCTTCCTATTTTGCTTTTGTAGTTTTGTTTTTAGTTTTTGTTCTTCATTTTTAATGGTTTTCAATGATCAACGGAGACGGGACTTGTGAGGGTTTCTCGGAAGTTGTCTCGGGCGACCTGTTGGATTCGTCGTCACCTTGGGGTATCCAGAATGTCGACGGTAGCTCCCTTGCTTCACCGGCTTCTTCGAGGTATTCGTCCTGCGGAGATTCCGAGTTCGAGAGGTATTGCAGCGCGAATTCGGGAATGGGAACGCCAAGTATGCGTAGTACAATAACAGTATTTAACGACTGCACTGATTCTGAATTTGGGTATGCGAGGAACTTTGGGTTCAGTGATGATAGCGGCCTGGAGAACTTCAGTTTGGGTGGGAGTGAGAGGAATTCACTGGATACGAATATAGTAGGCTACAGAAAGATAGAACTGTGTGATGAACTCACTAATGAAGAGCCAAGTACGAAGTATAGGTCTAGTGGGTTGAATTTGTATGGGACGGACGAGCTTATTGATTCACTTGAATCTAATGGCGAAGTTTTGTGTTGGAAGCTTGAGAGCACATCGGATTTATTATGTGGCGTAGATATGAGTAATCGATTGGAGAAGGGCGAGGGCTGGAAAGATGAAAAAGAAGGCTTCAATATAGAGAAAAAAGCCAGTGAATTGGGAACGGAGGTGGATGCTGTTCTTGGAGAAGTAACCAACGAAGCAGTTCATGTGAGCTGTTCAGAAGGAAGTACGGTTGAGAATGGCATGAAATTAGGGAAAAGGTTTGAAGAACGTCTTCTACCTTGCACGGTTGAGAAAGAGTCTGACGGTGAATTGGATATGGAAGATGATAGATTCCGGAATGAGCATTCAGAGAGTGAGGATTCAACATATAATTTTTTATCTGATGGTAATCATAAGGATGAAACTTTCTTGCATAACAATGCAAGCTTTCTCCCAGAACATAACTTGGCGAATGAAAATCCGTTGCTTATCAATTCTTCTGTAGCTTTTGGTTCCGATGATTGGAATGATTTTGAGTGTGAAACACACGGATTCTCTCTGAATTCCTTGACTGAGGACGCACTCCAAAAAAGGAAACAGCACAATCGGAATTCCTCTTCTCTGAATGTAAATGGTGATCCCATTGGTAATGAAAAGACAAGAGAAGATGGGACACAGATGCTCTTAGACTGCAAAGAGGATCAAGCTAGCACAAAATTTCCAAAAAAAGTTAACAATAGATATGGGGATTGTATCATTGTGCCAACTGTTGAAAGACCAAAGGAAATTATTCAAGTGCGGGACATTCCTGTGGCCATCTGCCAAGTCCAGTCTTTTGACGAGTTGGAGGAAATTGCAAACAGTACTTTTTTAACTGAAGCTGATTCCTCGTATGGTGTTGAGTTAGATCAAGATGCGAAGGATATATTTGTTGTTAATAATCAAGCAGGAGATGCTGATAAAACTGCATATAATAGTAAATGTCTTGTTAGTAGTAATATTACTGAAATTGGTACAGGAGCAGAGAAATTTACGTTGAAGCAGCACATGTGCCCAGTGGATGGTAACTCTGTAGAGCGACCTCAAATTCTAGAAACTGAGGATAACAGAGGAATTGTAAACCAAGGCTTAGATAGCCAAGGACTAGGAAATTTGAAAGCAAAAGTGGACCCTCTTGTTGATATTTTAACTAATCGAATTTCTACTCTTCCTAGCGATCGTTGTGAGGACATGTCGCGTTCCACTTTAACACCTGAATCAAAAGGCCATCTTTTGCCAGTTGAGGTCAGTATAAGTTTCTTTGTTTATGATGCTCGGTTTTATCATTGGCCTTCACTTCTTTCTTGCCTTGGAAACTGTCTCCAATCACGCAAATTCTTAAATCATCGCCTAGTTATTGATTGAACAAATTATCTCTGTTCCACTAATGCTTCCTCAACTATAAGATTATGTCCAATGAATCTTTAGAAATATTCAACATACATTTTAAGACGCTAGTCACTAGTGTATTAGTGCATTAGAGGATGAAAGGACTGTGATGCACTAGACTGTTAAACATAAGAGGAGCGATTGATCCAATGTTTCACTTTTTGTATTCTGTCCATTTTATATTTCTTTTGCAATTGTGTACCTGTAACTCCTGCAGTCACCCATCCTTGTAAGTGGATGGTTGATGTACATGTACAATAAGTGTTGGCTTTGAATTGAAATGAATAGCATCTTGTGGCACTTAATTCTTGCAGGTTTTTTTTTTTTTTTTTTAATTTTTTTTTTTTTTTTTTACTTGCAGTTACCAAAACTTGAGCTAAATGATTTCTATGATGAAGTTGTTCATGAAATGGAGGAAATACTGCTTGAATCTTCTGACTCTCCAGGAGCTAGATTTACTAATAGATATAAGTTATCTCAGTCACTACCATCTTTACCATTAAGAGATGGAGGATCAACTGCATCTATTTCAGGCATTAACTGTTCTGATCCAAATAACCCAGAAGACTTAAAAATTGATGGGGTTGAAGTGATAGGGGCAAGACAAAAGAGAGGGGATGTATCATTCAGTGAAAGACTAGTTGGGGTGAAGGAGTACACTGTATACAAAATTAGAGTCTGGAGTGGCAAGAAACAGTGGGAGGTTGAACGTCGCTACCGAGATTTCTATTCTCTATATTGTCGGTTGAAATCATCATTTGCTGATTGTGGCTGGAGTTTACCCTCTCCCTGGTCCTCTGTTGATAATAGATCAACAAAGTTATTTGGGAGTGCATCTCCGGATATTATTGCTGAAAGAAGTGTTTTAATTCAAGAGTGCTTATGTTCTATTCTTGATTCAAGATTTTCATCAACAAATCCAAGTCCATTAATTTTTTTTTTGTCCTCTAAAGAATCAAACTCCAGTTCTCCTACATCAGATACTGTAGTACCTCAATCACCGGCCATTTCAAGTGCATCTGACACACAAAAATTGTCCTCTTTGGGGAATTCCATATCCCTAATTGTCGAAATTCGACCATACAAATCTACAAAACAAATACTGGAGCTGCAGCATTACACGTGTGCTGGATGTTACAGACATTTTGATGATCAGAAAACTCTGATGAAAGGCTTTGTACAGAGTTTTGGATGGGGCAAACCACGACTCTGTGATTACACCTCTCAGATGTTTTGTTCTTCATGCCATACAAATGAGATGGCAGTCATACCAGCAAGAGTTTTACATCACTGGGACTTCACTCGCCACCCAGTTTCTCAGTTAGCTAAGTCGTACTTGGATTCCATACATGATCAGGTATTTTATGTAGAACAAATTTCCGTTTAATCATTTCTAACTTTATTGTCCCTGTATCTCTCTTTAGTTCATATGAAGTTTTTAGGTAATATGAGTTATTGGAATAATAAGGGTTTTAAAAGGGAGTATCAGAGAAAAACTCTCTTTACAGCCTTTGCTCTGCAGAACAAATAGTTGTGTTCTGCTGGGTGAGGCCTTGGATGCCATTCAGTTTTGTTTTCTCTAGCTATGTGGAGACGAGAGCATTGTTAAAATCGTCTGTCTTTGGACAATCTTTTTGGAAGAATTTGAACCGCCGGTTGGTTGACTAAATATCCTAACTTTTTTACTCCTTTTTTTTTTTGTGTGTATGTGTGTTTTAGATATAGAGTTTTGATGAAAAACTGATTAACAAGAACAAAAGATAAAAGACATCATGATCTAGAGAGAAATAATTTGCAATGAGTGCTTCATTGCTTTTTTCTGCTGCAATGAATGTGTTGCTACTTACACCGTTCAATTGACTAGATAGTCAATGGTATTCGTGCGGATATTATCTTGTCATTTTATGGTTGGTTAGTTGGTAGAAACTTTACTGAATGATAGTGCAAGTAATTTTTACATCTTATTGAACTTCCTCTGGCAGCCCATGCTTTGTGTCAGTGCGGTTAATCCTTCTCTCTTCTCAAAGGTCCCAGCTTTGCTTCATGTTATGGGTTTGAGGAAAAAGATAGGAGATATGATTTCATATGTTCGCTGCCCATTTCGTAGGTCAATTAACAGAGGACTTGGATTCCGTAGATATCTTGTTGAAAGCAATGATTTTTTTGCTCTTAGAGATCTTGTTGATCTTTCCAAAGGGGCATTTGCAGGTTAGCTTTTGACTTAGTTATGCCAGTTTTTGTTTAACATTATTGTGTTGACGTTCAAGTTCATGATAATTCCTGTCATCCATCTAGTAACACCCTTTATTTTCCACTTTATTCTCAAATTATTCTTGCAGTATTACCTACAATCCTGGAGACTGTCTCGAGGAAAATCTTGGAGCACATAGAGGAGAAATGCCTCGTGTGCTGTGACGCTGGTGTTTCATGTGGTGCTCGACAAGCATGTAGTGCCCCATTGTCTCTCATTTTTCCTTTTCAGGTAAGCACACACCCACCCCCACACAGCACACACACAAGGAAAAAAAAATCCTACGCAGATTTTGCATCTGTTAGTAATGAATCTGAGTATTTTATACAGTTGTGTCTTGTTTTAGCACCACGTTATATCTTAGGCCATCACATATTTGAACATTTCTTACGAATAGTTAGCTAGTTGGACGTGCTTTTCGTTTATCAGCAGGGGAGTGCGACTATATTAACGTCTATCTGTTGAGGATTGGTTTTCATCTTCATTTTGATCAGTAGACTAGTGGGGAGAAGAGGTTTTCAACCATCTCAAAGTGGCGGTTGTCTGTATTTTCTGTGTTATCCTGTAATTCACATTTTCATTTTTTTTATAGGTTAAATTGCAAATTTAGTCTGTATGATTTCGAGGAAATCAGAATTTAGTCCCTATGATTTTAGAAGTTAGAATTTAGTCCTTGTGATTTGGTAAAACTTCATAAATAGTTTGTGGTTTGATAAAATCTCTATAAATTGTCTCTATGGTAGGGACTCCATTAGGACTATTTATGAAGGTTCTATCAAATTATAGGGGCTAAAAACTAATTATAAACCGCAAGAACTGAGTTCTAATTTTCTCCAACCTATAGGGACTGAATTTGTAATTTAACGTATTGAATATAACCAAAGAGTGGTAGAATCCTCACACTTTATAGTCTGCGATCGATTTTAAATTGACCTTCAAATCACGAATCCATAAACCTTTGCATTTAAAACCTTCAGGAAACTGAGATGGAGAGATGTCCATCATGTGAATCTCTGTTCCATAAACCTTGTTTTGCAAAGCTCACCAAATGTCATTGTGGGGCACGTCTTAGAGTTGATGAGACCAGAAGGCTCTCAAGGAAGGTAGGCAATGGATTAGGGACAGATGATGAGGAGAATGGAGCTGTGTACTCATTTCTGGGAAAATCAGCTTCCATTTCGCCTTTGAGATCTCTATCAGGTCTGTTTGCAAAATCAAATCAAACAACAAAAGAACATAAAGACACTGAGAATATCATCTTGATGGGTTCTCTGCCTTCCGGCTCCCTTTGAGCACCTATTTTTGTGTATCAGTTACTATTTTTTTATAATTCCAAAGCCCATTTGCCAATCTGTTGGATATATGTCAAAATAATAAACACGTTTGCTAATCAATAAGATGTATTTTGTAATAATTTTTTAGGTGTGATGTCAGTGTGTCATTCATCTAAGCTTAAATGGTTAAAAGTATCCTTTTAACTTTGTCATTTGTTTTAACTCATTCTTTCAAAAGTTGGAACATTATTCCTGACTTTTCATAAATGCTTTTAAAATACTCTGAGAATTTGTCGGGGCAATGGACAAAAATTGAAATGGTGTGGCGGTAATCTGGAGTGTCTGGGTTCTAAATTCATTCTGGATTGTTGTTGTACTACTTTATAGCTTGATTTTTTTTTTTGTCAAATATTTTAATACATTTCTAATTGAAGTGTAGTTTTGAAACATTTATGTAGTACAATTTTTGAAATAATTGATCTTTGTAACAAAAATGGTAACTTCAAGGATATTTCTATAATTTAGTCTTGATTTTATGATTCTTTATATGATTAGATTTTTGGATGTCTTCTCATATTGACTTTATTAATGCTGTTTAAATTGTTTTAAATGTGATACGAAGATTTATAATGAAATCCAGTTTTTTGGTTTTGTTTTGTTTTTCTTTTTAATTATTGAATTTGGAAATATGAAGAAAACGATAAAAATTCAAGAGTTCCCACTCTCCCAAAATCTCAACTCCACTTTCGCCAATGTTCTCACTCTCGGTCTTCCCCTTCCAAACTACAATATTCTTGACCCGAGCAAGGGGAGAATCTGTTTTTTTATAATAATTAATAGGATAAATATCAATTTATAACCCCAAATTTTGAGTTATATCAATTTAAATCCTAAACTAATATAATTATATCAATTTAAATACTGAATTTTGAAGGTGGTATTCAATTTAAATTCCAAACTAACAATTGTATCAATTAAACCATAAACTTTCATAAGTATATCAATCTAAACACCGAACTATCAATTTAAACGTTAAACTTTCATAAGTGTGTATCCAAATAAAATATAATGGATGGTTTAAATTGATATACTTATGAAACTTCAAGCTTTAAATTGATACACTTACGGAAGTTCAGGGTTTAAATTGATTCAATTATTAGTTTATGGTTTGAATTAATACACATATTAGTTTAGGATTTAAATTGATATAGCTCTAAAAGTTCAGGGTTGTAAATTGATATATCATTTAATGATGTGTTAAATGAAATAATAGGTATTATTGAAGTATTATAAGTCTTGGGACTAGGATGGGAAATGACTTTTTAACCCCATCTCCATCTCCGATCCTGCCAAGATTTGTTATTTATTTATAATTGAGATGAAGAAGACGATGAGGAGAAGGGACACTTATTTTAAACAAGTTTGTTGGTATTTTTTTTTTTTTAGAATAGGTGATATTATTATATAACAATAAGGGGGATTCCACAGCCCGAGATCAAGACATCAAAGCAACAAAGCACAAGCAAAGACAGGACAACAAAACCAAAATAAAGCCAACAGGATAAGACCAGAACAAAATTAACACTTAACCACAAACTCGCAAACCACTAGGGAGAAAGTCAAAGAAAAGAACCCAAAACCCCACAAACTAGGGGGCTACAACAAAACAGATGTACACACTAGATAAGACTAGGAAAGAACAATGTGAAGTTTAAAAAGAAAAAACATCCATGCATACACTAGATAAGACTAGGAAGGTCAACCCACCAGGAAGTAGCACGAGCACGAACCGTAGAGACCATAATGTGAACCAGAGCAGACACCGACCTCGGACGACCACCATGCAGCCGCCAATTACGCTCTTGCCAGATGTAGTATATGGAAACACACCAGAAAACATGGAACAACTTACTACGCACCCCCTTACCCGACCCCACTCGGCATAACCAACTCAATTCTACATCCCAACCAGCCACCCAATGTGTCGAACCCAACTGATGCAACACACTAGAGCACACCTCTCTCCCAAACCCACACTCAAAAAATAAATGATCCCGCGACTCTACACCTCCCCCACACA